>NW_019733333.1:677238-756471 GCF_002891405.2 Cryptotermes secundus
TTCAGATATTTGGGAACGACGATAACAGATCGAAACCTGATTCAGGAGGAAATTAAGAGGAGATTGAACTCGGGTAATGCTTGCTACCATTCAGTCCAGAACCATTTGTCTTCTCGTCTGCTGTCCAAAAACATAAAAATTATTATATACAGAACTATAATTTTGACTGTGGTTCTGTATGGCTGTGAAACTTGGTCTCTGACACTAAGGGAGGAACATAGACCGAAGGTGTTGAGAACAGGGTGTTAAGGAGAATATTTGGACCGAAGAGGGATGAAGTGACTGGAGGTTGGAGAAAAATGCATAATGAGGAGCTTCATAACTTGTACTCTTCGCCAAGTACAATTAGAATGATTAAGTCAAGGAGGATGAGGTGGGCAGGTCATGTAGCACGAATGGGGGAGACGAGGAATGCCTATAGGATATTGGTGGGAAAGCCAGAAGGGAAGAAACCATTGGGAAGAACAAGGCGTAGGTGGGTGGACAATATTAAAATGGATATTGGAGAGATAGAATGGGATGGTATGGATAGGAGTGATCTGGCTTAAGATAGGGACCAATGGAGGGCTCTTGTGAACACGGTAATGAACCCACGTGTTCCATAAAATGCTGGGATATTCTTGAGTGGCTGCAGAATTGGCGGCTCCTCCAGAAGGGCTCAGCTTCATGAGTAAGTAAGTAAGTAAGTAAGGTAGGTTGTGAGCCGATCACAGTGGCCGCACGGTCTAAGGCATGAGAACCGTTTTCGCCCGCTCGAACACTGGGATCCTGGGTTCGAATCCCACTTGAGGCATGGATGTCTGTGTGTGTTCTGTCCTGTGTGTAGGTAGCGGCCTTACGATGGGCTGATTCCCCCACCCCCCGGGCCCAAGGGTTCCTTCCGACTGTGTAAAAGATCAAGAAACTGAAAAGCGGCCAAGGCTCAACAAAGGGGGTGGGTGATTGGATTGTGAAGGTAGGCGGTGGCAGAAACTGGTTCAGGATCGTGTCCTTTGGTGGGCTTTGACACTGGATATGTTGAATGGTGAAGTTCTGCTAGCAAAGGATCCCTGTGCACGTGGCCAAGGGCTTGTCTCCAGTCGATTCGAGACGAAATTTCCATGGAATCGTTCCGATAAGGATTGTGCCGAGATATTGCGCATGTTGTGACCCTACAAACAGGTTTTCTATGTATACAGTGGATGAATCACCATCATCATCGTCATTGGCAAGAGAGCCCTTTTTGAGCCATAGCATCCCTTGAAAGCTTCTGTCAGATTCTCTCCGGATTTCACTTCTTTTGATTTCGAAACAGTATTTTTTTACAGAGCAAGATCGTCAGCCTTGCGTTCAATCCCCAACCTGAAAGACCATACATTGGATAAATAACTTATTTAAAATATTTCCGTAAATTCCATACAACTGTTAAAATAAAATGGAATGATTATTCATTTTCAGAATTTTGTCCACCTAGATTGAACAAATGACAACAGGCAGAAGTTCGTCCCGGTCGAAATGAGTCTGGGTATATTTGTTCCTGGATGATGTAGTTGACAAGGTTCTCCAATAGATGTCACGACTCTAGCGTGTATACATTGCGCTGCACTGCTCTGTTTTTACAGAGATGTTTAGATGAAAATATGTTGTAGACCGGAAGAATACTGTGCCAAATTATTTTAATGCGTGGGATGACGCTGAGACTTTTCATAGCATTCTGCCCCAGTACTCATTGCATTCCACCGATCCAGTTCGTTAAAATGAAACTAATTTGAAGGTCTCTGGATCGAAATGCGTGATCCTAACCTATGAGACAATTCTCGAATAACTGTATATTTTTACACGAATGACATGGCGGGAAGGGGGAGTTAGGCCTATATCTTCTTCACCTGTCAATTCTTCAAAGCCACATAACGGATGCTGAAATTTGGTACTGGCACTCCTCGCTGAACTTCGTCGATGTTATGTAATTTTTGGCCATTTCGGTCCGTTATAACTTTGCTTTATGCAGAGCTAAAATCAGGTTTTACAAAATTTCTTAGTCTACTCTTAACTGAGTGGCAGAATAACACTGTGACAGACAAACGCTAAAGCTCAAAGACGCTGACATAGTAAAGCCCGCAATTGGACACAGCCATGAATCAGTCTGTGAACCCTCCTGCCCTCGCAACCTAAAGATTCGTCCTAATGTTATCTTCACATCCTTAACTGTTCACTTACTTCAACCTTCATATGTCCAGATATTTTCTTGGGAAGTTTCTTTTTCAAGCGTTTGTAATGTGTTCTTTCCTCAAAGTAAGAGAGGACATTTCACACCGACATCAGAATGAGGAAAATTATTCTTTGCTATTTGTTGGGCTTGAGGAAGTTGGCTGGAGCGGCAATGCTGTCGCCTTGTGTTGGGGAGGTGCACGATTGGGATATCTGCCGGGACACCGATTATTCTGGCTGAGGTTTTGCGTTGTTTTCCTCAGTCCTTGCGAGTACATACCGTGATATTGCTTCTAATCAGGCCACGACCGCTGCCGTCCGATTGACTAATCGTGCAACAGTTATGTACCTAGTAGACCTACAGTGTTGTTTAATAAACCATAAGTAGAAGATGATAGTCGGTCTTTTGGAATGATGGTACGAGAATTTCCAAAATTCATTCTCAGTATTGTGAATTGAACCCTTTTTATTATGAGGGGCACGCGCTAGTGAAGTTGGTTGAGGCACTGTGCTACGAGCCGAAAGGTTGAGGGTCCGGTTCCCGATGAGATCAATGGATATTTCAGTTGACCTAATCCTTTCATCCGCACTATGGCCCTGGGGTCGACTCAGCCCCTAACAGAAATGAGTACCAGGAATCTTCCTGGTGGGGTAAAGGGCGGCCGGCGCATAAGGCTGGCAACCTCACCGCCATCTGTGAGCCAGTTGTCTAGAAAATGTGGCAGCCTCGACGTCTCACAGCCCTGTGGGCCCGCACGGCCTGTCACAGGCATGGTTTTGTCTTTATTCATTTTACGAAGATTCCTGGCTTCTGGGATGTGCGGTGTATCAGTGTCAGAACATGTTCACCTTGTCTGCCCTTTCGTAGGTCCCGTATGACGTCGGATACCCTCTGTTATGTGAGGTTGTTAATAAGAGTATGGATCAGAGTCCATGAGAAGGTACTAGTCGTAACAGTCGTTCAGCTAGTCAAGGAATTTCTCCTACTCTTATAGACAACAATAGGTTCATTACCGTGTTCACAAGAGTCATCGCTGTACTCTGACCAGAACCAGTTGAAACCAGTCCTGTTATTATATTTATATTCAGAGAACATTAAAAATAACCCAGATATTAAAAGTGTAATTTACTTGTGACACTAGTCTATGCATCTGCACGTGACTTCTGTCAAGAATTTCTTTAAATGTGTTTTAGTTGTTTTCATTTTATGGGACAGATGAGGAACAAATGCAGAATTTTTGTCTGGAAATATTAAGAGGACAAACCGCCTGGAAAGCCAAGACCTAGACTTGATGAGAAGCAAATATTAAAATCGATCTTAGATAAATATTGTGAGAGGGCGTACACTGAAGTCGAATGCTTTAAGATAGGGCCAGTAGCTTGCTGTTATGAATACGTTAATGTGCCTTCGGGCGCCATAGAAATCGGCGCATTTCATGCTTAGCTGAGCTACTATTAGCTTCTCAGGAAGGATTCTGCTCAGTGAAGTTATGAATATTTATTGTGACGTTTATCTGAAGCAGTCGTTTGTCATATTATTAAATGTTTCTCATATATAGACCTACCAAGCTTGTTTGTGTCTAACTGAAATTATCAACACTCTTCGTTGAGTAGTATTTGAAGTTATATTTTATCAGCTCTTCTACAAAGGTGTAGTTGATTATCAACTATAAGATACGTGGTAGATATGGGTTAGTATTCATGGATTGAAAAAGATATTCAAATTTCCTCTGATGACCTGTTTGTCCTACATTATCTGCCCATATTTGATGAAAATTATTTGTTAATTTTCAGCCATGAGTATGCCTATATTTAGATGACATAAAATTTATGCCAGGGCCTACTTGCCTGTCTAAACTCCATTCGCAACTCCAGATCCGTGAAAAGCATACCGTGTTGTTGTTATCATGACCGTGACGAGTAGTATTCATATAGTTTACCCGCATAAACTGTTATTAAATATTAATCTCTCAACAAGGACGAAAACAAATGTTTCTATATATTCTAAGGCAAAAGGTAAAGTTGTCCCTGTGCTTAAGTAAGTAAACAGTACGCCGTGAAGGCGTATGGGGGAGTGGATGTGTAGATCCATATTTTCTTGACCTTGGCACTAGTTGGTGGTAAGTGGTCAGCTTCACGCCCCGGCCTCTTTACCACCGGGAAAGAGCCCCGGTATCCACTGTATAGGAGGTTGGGTGGATCCCAGAGCCGGTCTGAGGTAAAGGTAAAGCTACCCCTGTAACAGGACATGGAGGCCAATAGGGTTGTGAGACGTCAAGGCTCACACATTTTCTAGACATGCGGCTCACAGATGGCGGTAAGGTTGTCAGCCTTACGCGCCGGCCGCCCTTTACGCCCAGAAAGATTCCTGGTACTCATTTCTGTTAGAGGCTGGGTCGACCCCAGGACCACAGTGCGGCTGGAAGGATTAAGTAAATTGAAAATATCCACCTCATCGGGACTCGAATCAGCGGCCGGTCTCAAGACGTGTGTGAAATAGATCTCCCCATAAGAGTACAGTGTCAAGTCCTACATTACATTTTATATTTACGGAAGTAAACCATTGTTCGGGCCATTGTAAGATTGACGTAAGTAGAAATAACTGGACTTGTATTAGGCATGCATATTGACATGAGTTTTGCAAGCCAAGTCCAAGACTTCGAAGTAGGAACAGGCTATAGGTTAACCCGTAGAGGGCTCAAGAAGAAGTATGTCCGTTAAATGTGTGAAGTGACGACGATTTAGGGGAAGGACTGCCGTGCAGACCGAGAGCAGGACCGCAGCAGGACCGCAGCAATGTGCCAGTGTGGCATTACAACTTTGTAGTGCCGATGTTGATGAGTAAAAATAAAATGCCTGCAGGAAAGCGTTCGAATTCTCCACGTGGCTGTTATGTGGCGACAGGTGAGAGCGCCTCGTTCAGTAACAATTATAGCTCCACGAGACTTCCAACACTGCCTAATCTGTACCAATTCAGGATTATGATAATAAGCAGAGAATGTGAGCGCATGCATGTTTTTCGGACTGTGGGTGTTTATGTAATAGGTACAAAGGTATTACTGTATTAGTTGTGTCGTAGTAGACATCAAAACTGTGTAGTCATGTAGTAGCGTCCTTCTTGAGAAGCTGATAATATACATTCTTATTGGACTGGATAGAGTTTGCATGAAACAGGCCACCATAATGTCCAAAACTAAACTAATGTTCTAGTTATTAAACATAACTGATAAATTTTTGTTTATAAATTAGTCATTCTTCAGTGTGGTGTTCTCACGTAGGTAACATGGAACTGAGTAGGAGGGAAATTGGGTATCGGGAGACGAGCGGCCGAAAAAACGTGATTTGTGTCACTACAATGCAAAGGAAGGCCTTTTAAATAAAAAATTGTCTTGATCGTGATCTCTGCCTACATCAACCGTACGTAGGCTGCTGTCCCTATGGTGTTACATTGCACACGACTGCAGTTTCATAATTCTTTGAGCAAATCGCTTCGTGCAGAGCAAACAATTGTTCAGTTAGGCAAGACATTCCCCGCATCCATTACAGTGTTACAACAGCGTGCCACTGGTTCTGATCCTGAACCAAATGAATCCAGTCCACGTCTTCCTACCCTCTTTCCTTATAAACATTTTAATATTATCATCGCATTCACCCCTAAGTCTTTCAGGTGGTCCAGATTTTTTAACCTAAACTTTGTATGCATTTCTCTTCTCTCCGAAACGCGCTGCCTGCCACGCCCATTATACCATTCCTCATTTGGTCCTCATTATGAAACTTTCAGTCACAGGAGTCGCTATATGTTCCCTTTGTTTTGGCGTACTTTGGCTTAGCATTTGATCCAGAGACTGTTTCTGTTGGTTGTCGAGCAGAGCGTTTCCCAGAACCGACTTGTCTTTGCTACTTGGAGGTGGTTTAAATTGGTACCAGACTCCTATAAACTTCCTTCTTCACTGGATATTGGTGCTCCTTTAATAGCTGTAAAATAATGGATACTTCATACAGCATTATAGATATTTTGAAGATATCTGCCACATTGTAGTCTGAAACTCCGAGATTTTCTTACTCTACCAAAAATTGGAAAGCACCAAGTCAATATGCCGATTTAAGATGACCTTAGAACTGTGAGGAGTGCTGCTGTCCCACAAGAATGGATGTTGTCCTCCCTTGTGCGCAGTGTTTGCAGTAGGTCACGAAACCGGTGTAATGCTGGTGCCAGTAACTGCATGTTTTTTTGTTGTTTCCACTGGTTCTACAACCCCCTTGGGCCCTGGCCCCCCAAATAAAGCCAGATTCAATAACAATCGAACAACATCGGAATATTCTAGCTCTGTCTCTTTCGGTGCGACAGAGTGTCACTTGCCCTCTTGTTTGAATATAGTTGAGTAAACCGAGGGCGTGCAGACCGAGAATCAACACTTTGGGCGTAGTCCTTTTGTCATGATCAATAAGTGTATGTTTCGCTTTATAGAGGAGAAGCCTCGTGACTTTTGTAAAGTCAGGTAAGTCCCATTTTCCGTAGCCGTAATTTGGGTTCAGCGCAGTCAGTGGCGTGTTAGTGCTGATTCCCCAAGCTTATGATTGCTTTAGGATCCATCTGAGAGATGCTGGATGCAAACTTGGAAAACCTAAAAGAAAGATGTGACTCTGGGAGATTCTTGCGTAGACGAGGAATGGAGTATTGAAATATTAAAGGGTTGAAGGTGTGGACTGGATTCAGGTGGCTCAAGAATCAGCCAGTGGTGGAATTTTTAACAGCGTAATGGTCTATTGGATTCATAAAGAACTTGGAGTTTCTTGAACAACTTAGCAATTGTCGTCTCGTTAAGAACAACCGTGATGGATGCAGTTAGTTACCTACTTAGAATTTTAATTCTGCGAAACTTTACGTCTCTGTAATGGAGCCTTTCTATTATATTCTGTTTTATTTGCTAGTAATTTTATTGTACAGTTCATTTCAAACAGTATCAGTAAATATCTCTCAGTTTAAGTTATGCTTGTAGTTATGGAACGAAACGTCGTGGTCGTTCATTGGCCATTATACTATGAATTGTGGATGGGTATGTAGCTGTTCCCAAGGCATACACCCAGTTTCGAAAGGAAACCACTAGGAAATTTATGGGATTCGCCTGCCAAATAAACTCTCAGGCTTTTTGATGTTATCGATTTCGGCTGACTTCTTGGTCGTTTGTCATCTTGTAAAACATTGCACCTTGAATTACTTCCTTACTATCTCTCCGTAGCAAGAAAATGGTGTCTGTCTCAGACAGTAACATGTGTCAAAACGAAATTAGCTTGTAGGGTCTAATTTTGTTTTACTTCTCTGCGTTTGAAGCACTAATTGCGTGTCAGTAACTAACCGACCGATGACAATGACTCCATGGAGCGATCAGGGGCGCCTCTCAGATGACAGTGGCTCAACTGTCCGCGGAATAGCCTGCATTTAGGGAACCAAAATGTCTTCACAAAACCCACCATTGCTTTCTGTCCTAAGCCAGTGAAGTCTGGCACACACGATGTACCTAAGAACGACTTTAATGTTATTCTCCCACCTACGGATAGGAATCCCAAGAAATCTCTTCTTTTCGGGTTCTCTTACTCAATGTTGTATGCATTTCTCGTCTTCTCTGCATGTGCTACATTTCGCCCCCATTTCATCCTTCTTTGTATGATGACCTTAATGAAATTTGGTCAAGAGTACGAGTACAAATGATGAAGCTCCTCTTTATGAAATTTCCTTCATCCCCCCTCTTACCTCCTCTCTATTGGCCCACATATTTTCTTGAGGACTCTCTCCTGAAATACCCGCAATCTTTGTCTCTCCCTTAGGTTTATAGACCAAGTTCAACTCCGTGTAAAATAATAAATACATTGAATATGTTTGCATCTTTTAAACTAAAATTAAACTTGAGCTACGACATGTAGAGTGAAGGTAAGAAGATAGAAATACTCTGATTTGAATGGTAGCAAACTTCCCTCGAATTTAATCTTCACTCAACTTCTTCGTGAATGTGATTTTGGTTCGTTGCTGCTGTTTTCGAAGATTTCAAGTCTGCCTCATTTGCGGAGGTCTTAATGCTTATCTACTCGTATTATGATTTTGCTTGAATTCGGGTAACGAGCTCATATTTCAGTTTCCCGATATTTGGAAAATTATCTAATTCGACCTTGAATGCGATCTTGGGAAGGTTCAAGGCTAAGGGTGTTGACAAGCAAGTAACAGCTGATGAAGGTCGTTACGAGAGGAACCAAGTGCATGTTGTCTAATTACCCTTTTCAAATTCTTTGTTCTCGTAATTTTGTTCACGTTTTGGTGGTAGTTGCTGGTATCCGCAGTTTTTGAAGCCACGGGGAAGAGACTGGCACAGTTTACGTTCTGTTTATCCCAATATGTCACGAGTTATTGTCGTTGCTAAATCACGAATTGGGATCATGTTTTCTCTACAGATCTTAGGACGACCCCCTGCGAACTAGTGTGGGCAAGTTTCCAACATCCTCATTCTGAAACTCGTCTTTTTGTGCTTTAACTCACTAATAGGCGAACACAACAAAGGATTGCGGCAAGCTGAATGTAAACTTCGGTGAGACAAGACGGCCTAACCGTAAGAATATTGCCGCAGTTCGTAAGAACTGTACGAAGTTAACAAGGGAGAAGAAGAATATGCCACGGGACCTGAATTTTCTGTTTGGGACATTCGTTTCAGTAATTCATATTAACACGAAATTTGATCGGATTTCAGTCCAAGAGCAGTTTGTGTGGGGCTTGTGGTGGACGCAGTGCTGCTGGGTCACTTCGCGTTGGTAGAGCTGTGAGGGCCGGTCACGGTAGTCGAGCGGTCTAAGGCATGAACTGTCTTCGCTCGCTCGGAAGCCGGGATCGTGGGTTCGAATCCCGTTTATGTTGTCCCGTGTTTAGGTAGCGGCCTTGCGACCGGCCAGTCACTCGTCCAAGGAGTCCTATCATATTTGAAATGATTAAGAGTAAAAAGAAAATCCTCGACACCCGTATAAGGGTATAAGAGGAACGGATGAAGAAAGGAGAGCCGTAAGAAATAATGCGGGTGATGTAATTAATTACTCCTACATTGACTTGGAAACAAGCTTCTTTATTCACCTACATCATTCTCATGGTTTTAAGTTAAATGATCAAGTATTTAGTTAAGTAGTTGGCGAGGTAGGCGTGTAAACCTACTTTTACGGCTGCTGGCGATGGTTATTAATGCCTTAATGTTTATTTTTTTTAATCTGGCTAGGCGAATATCCATTTTTCTATGGAAATGGGAATGAAAATCATGAATTAGGTACAGGTGTTTTCGTGCATAAGAGAATCGTATCAGCAGTTAAGAGGGTAGAATTCGTTAGTGATAGGATATCATAAGTAAGGTCAGTAATAAAATACATCGAATTAATGTACGATAAACAGAACATTGAAATATGTCAGGAATTTTATACAGCAGAAGCCTAGTCAAAGTCAAAGTCATGTTGCAACTGACGGTCAGTCAGTCTGTCTATCTTGGTGTCGAGCCCCAGCTGGGGCTCATGACCAGATATTTCTTTTGAATGAAGTTACTTACTTGTCTATGTGGGGCGCCCTCTCTGACGAGAGGTCGGGTCTGTCATTATAAGCCTAGTAGCCCGCCTCTGTAGTCTAGTGGTCAGAGTTCCGGATTCGATTCCCGGCGCTACCAGATTTTCTGAGAAGTTGTGAGTCTGGAACGGGGTCCACTCAGCCTCGTGGGGATAATTGAGAAGATATTTCAAGGAAGTAGCGGCTCCGGTCTAGAGAACCGAAATTAACGGCCGTGGGGATTCGTTGCGCTGACCACGCGACACCCCCTATCCGCTGAAAGTGGCACTAACTTCGCCGAAAAGCGGCGGTCGCTCGGTCGGTATAGTTCGCTTGCGGACTAAAACCACGGAGTTTGTTTTGTTGTTAGAAGCCTAGTAGTAATGATAGTTTTCACGATACTTTAAGTGTAAGTGATACTTGGGTTAACAGAAAAGAGTTCTTACAGTTTAGGCAGTCGAATTTAACTTTCACATAGCGACAGATTTGAAACTGAAGATTTATATTTACGGAAAGAACTGCATACTCATATCTGTATATGTGACAACGGAATAGGATCATCACAAAGAAAAATTATTAAGTTGCTTGAACAGAGTAGACAGAGACAAAATCCCGAACCAAGAATTGCATTGGAGACAAGAAAAGCGTTCAGAATATGTTATGAAGTCAAAAGAGACTCGAGCTCAACCCGTGGAGGACTGAAGAAGAAGACATCGGACCCAACTCATGCATTCCTCAGGTTTATTCACAACCCAGAATCACAATTGAATAACTTCTGTGACCTCTCTTAATACTGTGTTCTTACACGCCAAAGTCTCCCAGGTTATCTTTTCCCCTCAGATTTTACGACCAGAACTTCGTAGCCTCGCCATGCGTGCTACATGACGTAAATAACATGTGCTCGAGCAGGCTGGTGTCGCGGTAACGCTTCGGTGTGGATCCGGGACATGCATGGCCCGAACATCGACCATCCTGTCTGAGGTGTTTCGTCGTTTCCTTCGGCCTATCCAGACACTTCGCTTAGGATACGGCCGTTTTCCTCTTAACCCTTTTCAACTCATCATTCATTAGTTTTCCTACCATTGGACGCTGTTTAGTATGAAACTGACAGCATCGTAAATGAATCCACAGAAAGAATAATGTATTATGGAGAATACAGTTTACTTATATGTAATTGTCTCAGCCATAGAGCCAGATATCGTCATCGGAACTTCCTCAACGTGCATTTTTACCTAAGGGTGAGAGATCAGATTTCACACCCTTGTAAAAAAAACGAGTAAATTTAAAGATTTGTGTATTTCTGTCTTAAATATTCTTAAACATACTTTTAGTGTTTTATTTGGGACGATGTAAATGATGTTGACAGGACCCCGACCATCCTTAGTTTTTCGTGGTTTTCCTCAGTCCCCTCGGGCAAATAGTACCTCAAATTATTTCATGACCTCCTACACATCCTCTCTAATTCGTTCCCCGCTATCATACAATAATTCGACACTATACACATGTAATATTGAGCTACTGAGAGCGTCGTTAAACAAACTAATAACTAGGTCTACTATTGCCAGTATTGATGGACTGCAACGTTAGACGAACTTAAGCGACATATGCTTTGAATTTAATGTTAGTTTGCATGAAGGATTCTGTGCATATTCTCCATAATTTATATTCTGTTTATGTTTTGATTTTTGCCGGATAATTTAACTGACTGATTAACTAACTTTTCTATGACACAAGTCACACCGTAGCCCTTGGATGCGATCCAGAACTAGCTGAATCCAGTTCACGGCGCCTGTGTCCTTATGCCTGTATTAGTTAAGTTTTCATGTCCGCAAGAGATCGGTGTTTTGTCACTCACAAAGGCGAGTTCCTATTCTCACTGTCGCTTTGTGTCATGTGACCGACGCGCCGTGGATACGCAGCTGGAGCGTAATACTGTACTAGCGTTTCGACATCTGCTAACCTTGTGTCGAGAGTTCAATGAAATTTACATACCTCTTATTATAGCAATAGTGCACGTTCGGCCGTGATGACTTGCCGCAGTATTGACACAGACCATATACCACCCATTGTGTGCGTGCCTCAGTGAAGCCAGCTAGACAATTTTCTTAGTCACATTCTTCTTCAGCGTTTGAGCTTCAAGTCTGTTTCGCTCTCATAAGATCTTTATCTTTCCATCTCATTTTGGGTCTGTCCACGATCCTTCTTCCTCTGATTTTATACAGTATACATAATTTGCATCCAGTCCAAGGAGTCCTGCCGACTGTGTATAGGTTAAGAAACTGAAATGGCGACCAAGGTCCATAAGGGCTGTAGAGCCATAGATAGATAAATAGACAGACAGATGGAGAGATAGATAATTAGACTTAATTTGGGTTTGCCGGCATTTCTGAGATGTGGTTCTGTATTAGAGGCAGAGGGGTGTGTCATGCTCCCAGGAAACATTCAAACAGCTACGTTCACCTTCGCAACCAAACTGAGACCCCTTTACAAAGCTCCATCACCAGCTAAGGCAGCCAACTCCAAGTAGTAGTCCGTAAGAAGCTAATAGTTGTTCAGCTGGTCAAGAAATTGCCCATATTTTATGGAATCCGGAGGTTCATTATCGCATTCTAAAGAGCCCGCCACTACGCATCAACCTGAGNCCTCAAATCTTACAAGTTGACACCCAGGTTAGATGTCAGTTTTAGTATTATCATCTCATATGCGCCCAGGTCTCTGAAGTGTCATCATATTCCTCAGAAACGGTTCATCATACCTTCTTCCCCGCAGAAAGTCGCATTTTCAATATACCGCTAACGTAGGCGTACCTCGTTCGCTCCAAAGTTTAGGATTTCCCTTTAGTTGTTCCCAGTTGTTCAGTTTGTCAAGAACCTCCTTGCTCTTAAGGCTCCTACGGGATCATTGCCAGTTCTCAAAATCGCGCCGGATCATTGCATTTTTCATCCCCCGAACCTATTTCTCTGCGATTTATTTTAATATTATCTTCCTTCTACTACTGTAATTTATATGCCAACCTGCAGTTATCTTTTCCCTTCAGGTTTTCCAGCCAACATTTTGTTCAGCACTAGCAAACAGGCCCACTGTAATCTATACATTTAAACGTGGATGTCTGTAGCGCCCAATACGTTTGACTGTAATGTTCCTTTTTTCATTAGTGACTGTTTATTGACATCAGCTAAAGGCTACTGTGTTCCAGAATATTCGCCCTGTCCGTGACTGTTTCCTTTGTGCCTCACTTCCTGCAGAAATCGGAACTATGTCTTAAGATAGACCAGGATCGCTCCTTTCCTAAGCGTCTTTCCTTGCAAACCCTCATAATCATTAAGCCTATAACTCCATCACTCACTCATGGAGCTGAGCCCTTCTTGAGAAGCCGCCAATTTTGCAGCTACTCAAGAATTTCCCAGCATTTTATGGAACCCAAAGGTTCATTACCGTGTTCACAAGGGCCCTCCGCTGGTCCCTATCCTGAGTCAGATCAAGCCAATCCATATCATCCCATCCTATCTGTATAAGATCCATTTTAATATTGTCCACCCACCTACGCATTGATCTTCCCAGCGGTCTCTTTCCTTCTGGCTTTCCCACCAATATTCTATATGATTCCTCTTCCCCATTCGTCCTACATACCCTGCCCAGCTCATCCTCCTTGCCTTGATCACTATAGTTATACTTGGAGAAGAGTACACGTTATGAAGCTCCTCATTCCTGTAAAGTCATGGCCTCCGTAAAACTTGCATGATCTGAAGGGTTTTGGTATCAGTAGAGGGAAATATTTGAGCGTGTGCTGCGGTAATGTTGTCCTGAACTGTACGCGGCTTTGATACCCAGTCTTTCCATCATTCGTCCCAGTCTGATTACCAACGCCGTNTCTGGCGTTTGCTTTCGGGCCAGCAGCATATTCAAAAGACAGACCCGTCCTCTCGTCAGAGAGGGCGCCCCACAAGAATAAGACCGTAACTGTCAATCAGTAATATATATCTGGTCATGAGCCCCAAATGGGACTAGACACCAAGACTTACTGACTGACTGACTGACTGTCAGTTGTAATGTAACTTTGACTTTGACTAAAAGAAAATTGAGGGAGTCTCTGGAGATGTCAGTCGAAGACGATTGAGAAGAAATGGCTAGAAAGGAATTAGGCTGTGCAAAGACTTCACGTGTTGCGGTTAGAGTGAGACTGGTATAATTACTATGTTGAAATCCCTTGCCAGGATACGACTACTGAAGACTGAGAACCGTAGTGTGTGTGCAACGGTGAACTGTAAAATGTGTAGATCGGCAATAGCGCTGTATTGCTTGTAGTTATGAGTTGAGTTTATAAGTGCAATAAATCCAATCACTCAATCCAAAACCCGTCTAATAGTTACACTCGTACTAAAGCGGCCTCCGTAGTCTAGGGGTAACGTTCCCACCTCATGACTCAAGGTACGCGGGTTCAAACCCGGCGGAGATCGTGGAATTTTTAAGGGCGGAAAAATTCAGGGAACAAGTCCTCCGGGAGGGACTTTAAGCCGTGGGTCCCGTGTCGTAGCTTTACGGCACGTAAAAGAACCTCATGTCCCAAGGGGACTGATGGCACGCACCAGTATCGGTAGGGTATAGAGACAGGTAGAATATCACAGAGGGGACGTACAATAGACCACTGGTCGCGGTGCATGGGGAAACTCACCCCTCCAATAATAATAATACACTCGTACTATACGTGACGGTATTATAGTACAATACAGCAATTCTGTCTCTTAAATCTATGCCAAACTGAAAATTGATTCATACTGCAGTTGGACTTGTGTCGAATAACGTGATCTGTTTCCAATGCTTTTAGGATCTAGCAACCATAAGCTCTAGCATCTGCCTTACTAACTCACATAAATTAACATGTAGGGATGGGAAAGATTTTCCAGACCTTAGACGCTCCAATTCAATATAAAAACCCGGAGGTTTGCGAGTGCATACCTCGTATAATAAAGGACATTCTTACTATGCATGATCGGAAATTCGTTTCTTCATATGCTGACGTCTTAAGGCACTTAAAGAAAGCGCTCTGTAAATATTTCCAGCCCTGTTAATATTCTTCTTCTTCAAGGATATATACCATTGTCCTGTTTCCGGCTTCAAGAGAATACGTCCTACCATCTAGCTATGGCTCGTCCGATACTTCGGCGTTTATACGTAATTTAACCTGCTAATAGGTATAGATCGTAACACAGTTACCTTAAACGTATGGAAAATGTGCGGGGCTTCACATCACGAACACTGGGAAACATCAGGACTGGCGACGCAGTATTCTAGCAGGCAACTCCTCTGTCAATATTCATTATGGCTAGAAGACAGACGAATTTTGGAGCGGTACTGAATGAAATTCAGTCCCGCGTTTATCATCTTATTTAAATTTGAACTATTGCACGGTGGTTACTGAATCCATGTCCGCCTCTCTGTCTCTGTCTCTCTCATTTTATGTGTTCAGACGAATCCATTGTATCTTTCAGATTTATGGCAATGCTTATTTTTATCCATGTTAGCATTGACAGGATGTTATGACTTCTCTGGCAATGCTTATTTTTATTCATGTTAGCATTGACAGTATGTTATGACTTCTCTGGCAATGCTGTGACAGCGGAACACAGACGCTTAATCAGTTTTTTCGGAGCTGCTGATTACAAACCTGAAGACAACCAAGTAGAGCAGGTGTACAGGCATATTCGGTGAGCTGTTAACAGGAGAAACAATGAGAAGAAATATTACGGTACATACTGTAGCTGGTTCTCAACATAATAACCGCCGGAATTGACGCACTTATCAAGTCGGGGAATCAGTTTTTTTAAGCCTGTGCCAAAGATATCTGCCGCCTTAAGCTGAACCACGTTTTGACACCTTCCATCATCTCCTCAATATTGTTGAAGCGCTGTGATTCCAAACAGTTCTTCAGGTAGGTAAACAGGTGGGTAGTCGCTGGGGGCGAGATCAGGGCTGTAAGAATGGTGGTCATGCAACTACCAGTTGAAATGCTTCAGCAGTGCTCGAGTGGGAGCAGCTGTATGCTAAGGCGCATGTTCGTGGAGGAGCATTACACTGGGAGTCAGCATGCCACACATCTTTTGGGCCCTACGCAGTTTTTTTGTAGGTTTTGAAATACATTTGTGACGTTACTGTGGTCCCTTTTTGCGGGAATTCCACCATCAGAACTCCTTTCCTGCCCCTGAAAAGAGCTGTTATCAGCTTTCTGGCAGAAAAATTTGTTTAAACGTTTCCAGCTTGTTTCATGAATGTGTGTGCATCCAGTGCTTTGACTGCTCCTTGGTTGCAACATTCACAAATGAAACCCAGGTTTCATCACCTGTTACTCGTACGATGGGACTGAGAAATTCATCGCCATCTTTGTAGCGTCGCTCTAAAATATTCAAAGCCGAAGCCATTCTCTGCGTTTTGTGCACACCCGTGAATATTTTCGAACCCATCTTGCGCAAAGCTTGTGATGGCATAGCCTAACTGTGACAGTCACGTAGAGAAGAGTGCGTGAAATTTGTGGAAATTCATACCAAAGTTCTGAAATTGTGAGGCGCCATCTTACACAAATTTGTTGGTCAACACTTTGATCAAGATCATCACTTATTACAGTTGGCCGACCACTTCGCTCTTCGTCATGAACATTTGTTCGCCCATCTTCGAACATTCTGGACCATTGTCTTACAGATCTTTCACCCGTTACATTTTGCCCGTAAACCGCAGCGCATAATTCACAATGGATTTCCGAGCACTCATGTTTTTGAGCGTGAAGAAAGCCGTTAACAGCGCGAATTTCGCAGGTGGCAGGATTATAAGTTGCAGGACACATCATAACTCACTCTCTAGAGACAAGAACAAACACTAGGTGATGGTTTACAATGCATTGAGTCATGCGGCGGTAAGTCGCATGCGCGAGCTCTCCCCCGCTCCTACATCAGCTACCTAAAATAAATGGAGGTTGTTGCTTTCCGAATAGCCCTCATATATTTTAGGCATTTACTTCTCGGGCCTAAAATTTGTTATACATTTAAGGTAATAAAAATCGCGGATTTATTTTAACACTTTATCTTCGTCGCAAAACTTAGTTAAGTAGCGTGAGCGTATGCTTATAGTGAGTGGTTTTGGAGATGTATGTCATCGCTTACTACCAACTTCGTTATTATTTATCTTTGGTGCAGTTAAATGTAACCGAGCAGATGTCGTGCAGCATTGAAGCCGCCCACTAAACTCGCTACTAAGAACACTTTGTTTGCGCTACGTCTGTCTCCGGTCACACATTCTTTGTATTGAGACTTCGCTGTCATTGCTAGCTGTTTGGTCTGTTGCAGAGACACAGATTAAGTCTATTAGGACAGTAGTAGCTGTATTCTCAGAGTGGCAGGTTTCAGTGTTTGAAACTTGCCAGAAAATATCATTTCTTGAAGTAAGACAAGTAATGTTGCTGTAAGGAGGGAAGAAGCCACTCAGAGACGTAGAGGTAGCTGGAATGGTATTGTTAAAGAAATGTGACATGGCTTAGACTAGATTCTTGTGACTTAGAGTAGGATACAATTTTGGAGTTTTTGATCCTTCCAGTTCCATAAAAGGTCAAGATTTCTTGACCAGTCGAAACATTTGCGGTAGCCAGCGTACGGAATCTGCTGGCAGGACCTTGACCCAACACACTCTCAGTGACAGACAGTAGCCCTCTTCGGAGTCAGACAGTTAGCGGCGTAATTACAGCATTGCAGGATGTCAAGTGATGTATACTTCGCTGTGCCGTGAACAATTTGCCTTATCGATATGAGGCTTATGCAGCTGTGTATACGTTCACACTTATAAATACCCGTGGAATTCCATTCGTGTGGCACTATGCCATCGTCTCTAAGGGCTTTCCTTTGCCCTCGTCTTTATAATATTCAGTTTTAGTCCGTCCGTATATTATATAGCGCATTTTGTATGGGGACCAGGTCTCAGGTATCTTAGTTCTGTCGTACTTTATGAATATATCGTTTTGCAGTCATGAACCGCATGAACCTTGACTGAAGGATGCATGCGGCTAGCTCAAGTGTCATCATTCGTTGAAATACTTGCAGCGTTTCGGCAGACAAGGCAGTTGGTATTTTAATATCGCGCAAGACGGTCTCATACGCACGGGCCACGGAGAATCATAAGAAGAATTCTTCGACAACGGAAACTTACTGTTCCGTTCCTCAAATGTAGACCAGTAGTGAAGACGAAAGCCGCCACGAAAAGGAAGAAATAGAAACAAGTGTTGAAAGGAGCAGCAAAGTAATGATTTTAAAACAAAATATACAGCTGGAATATATTTTGAGAACCTGAAGACATGGCCCGCTAAGGATACAAAGGTGCATTGACACCGGAGAGGTCGGTCTTTGGATAGGGGAGAATGTGATTCATGTGAGAGTATAGGGAATATGGCTGGCAGGGGACGCTGACTGACAACACAAGGGGCAGATGGAAACAAAAGATAGAATTAAGCTCCAAATGGGTGAGGCTAGACGGATGCTGTGCTACGTAATGTCTGTTTGTGAGAGCGTGCGTGTGGGAAAGTGGGAGAGGAAGGGGGGTTCGGTTCAAATCAGGAAGACCCACTCCAGAGATGGCGAGTGGGTTTGGTAGCGGGCCAACAGCCGAACGAGCGAATGTCTAGGATTGTCTGCTGTAGACAGTGGCGTCAGGAAGGGTATTGCCTTGGCTGCTGCTTTTGCTAATGTACGATTTTGCCCACTTCGCGGCCCAATGAGAGTTTAAGAGGAACCCACGCGCATCTAGATTCGGAAACGCACGTTCACGCGGCATTTGCTTTGAACAAGTTCTTGGTAGACTTGAGCTGAATCACAGCAGAAGTCTGCAGCCCAGCGATGAACCGATTCCATCCAGCTCTCCTGTTTTCGCTGATCGTACATAGAGTGTTCGAAAATTAATTTTATCGCTGTTTTTGCTGTTTAGGAAGATATTGTAGGATTCAAACAAGAAGGCGAGAGAGAGAGACAGTGCTGCAATGTTACGATGTTGCCATATCGTACCCTTGAACGTACCTACAAGCCGGAAGGTCGCGGTTTCGAGTCCCGATGAGGTGGATTTTTTCAGTTGACCTAATCCTTCCTGGGGTCGACTCAGCCTCTAACAGAAAGGAGTACCAGGAATCTTCCAGGGGGGTAAAGGGCGGCCAGCGCGTAAGGCTGACATCCTCACCGTCATCTGTGAGCCAATTGTCTAGAGAAAATGTGGGACCATCGACGTCTCACAACCCTATGGGCCTCCACGGCCAGTTACAGGGATAACTTTACCTTTTATAGGTTAAGTCTCCGTCATATTTGTGCAGATGTCTTACGTTTGGCCCTCGAGCTTTCAGTTTGAAGAATACGGTTTACTTCATTTCACCAACCTGCCACCTGCAGCATTTTACTTCCACGAAGAATTTATATGGAGTCGTGAAAGCCAGAGTCAAGAGGAAACATAAAATTGCAGTGGCGCAGGCTGATGCCTGTTGGTGCTGTAACTCACGCCCCATGACGGTTCTTGCTGTCGCGCACCAACCATCCGTTTTCTTACGTAAATCTCAGAATAGCATTGTAGGAGACTCTAGGAAGTCGCCACTAGCCAGTCTGACACATTTCATTGGCTGTGTCAGAACGGGTAAAAAAGGTAAAGTTACCCCTGTACTTAACTAATTAAGCGCTACGTCCTGAAGACGCATGGGGGAGTGGATGCATAGGTCCACGTATTCTTGACCTCGGCATTAGTTGGATGTGAGTGGTCAGCGCCACACCCCACCAGCTTTACCCCCAAGAAAAGAGTCCCCGATTCCTACTGGACAGGAGGCTGAGTGAGCCCCAGAGCCGATCTGGACGCTGTGGAGAGGAGAATAAACTTTCCCCTACCGGGACTCGAACTCCGACCCCTCAGCCGTCCAGTATAGAACGTAAACTTTTTTCTTTCACGGTCGTAATTTAATTGAGCTAAAAATGAGTAACACTTCTCTGAGTATGGTGCCAAAGGGAACTTGAGCGAAGAATCTCGTTCTCCCCCTACTGTAAATTTTTTCTTGTTCCCTGTCAGTGGGGTGGTTGGTGATCAGGGGTTGTAACTGTTCCATTCACTGGCACTGTTCGCGCCTAATTTGAAGATCACCGGGTACACTCAGCGATGCGCGGGAGGGGGGGGGACCGTGGTGGTAGCGTGTGGGGTCCAGACCGCCAGCAGAACCCCCGGCACATCGTCATCTCCGAATCTGTGTTAACGAGTACTCTGCTTGCTTGGCTTACTCTTCGACCCTGAAGATGTAAGCTGTATGTACATCCGAAACACCTATAAATTTCTACGAATGTGCATGGTGCCACATCCGTGAAGATAGCACTCTTCATATTTACCGCCGTGACAATCTCAAATCTTATTTAGTCAAATCTTTTCGGAGAGAAAACGGGCGGTCATTAATGACCTCCCCATTATGTATCCGTTTCATGACCTTTGAGCAAGTATCTCATTAAAATGGAATCAACATTATTAATGCGCTGTGTAAATAGATCGGGATATCAAGCTTTGAACTGAGAGGCTTCCCGGTACCGCTTTCGAGTGCTCCAACATACAGTCTTCATGTTACAGCTGTTCGCAAAATGAAGATGACTCGAATGCTGTGAAGCTCATTTGTTGGCAGTCAGAAATTTCCAAAATTGTGTATATATTAACTAATTACACGGATAAAAGTCCTTATTGATAAGCTGATAGCCGCTCTGTTGATCAAGAAATTCCTTGCGTTTTATGGAAACTGACGGTCCGGTGTCGGGTTCGCAAAAGCCCGCAGTTGTACCCTGTGAGTATCTCCATCCTGTCATTTCCTCTCTTTCTCTCTCTCTCTCTCTCCTTTGATCCAAATATTTTCCGCGGCACGTTATTCTGAAATATCCTAAATTCATATTCTTCCTTGAGAATGAGTGACAGAGGAGATTTTGCATCCATATTGTGGTTTTTTCTGTGGCGTTACAGCCCCAATTTGGGCCTAGGCCTACCTCCATGAAACTCTCCGTTTCACTTCGGTTTACTAGATCTTACACATTCGGTAGGACTCCTTGGGCGAGTGATCAGCTCGTCGCAAGGCCTCTACCTGTAGACAAACACAGAAAAACGCACACAAACATCCATGCCCTGAGTGGGATTCGAACCCACGATCCCGGCTTCCGAGCGAGCGAAGACAGTGCATGCCTTAGACCGCTCGGCTACCGTGACCGGCATCCATATTGTGATGCATAGACCTATTACTGGGCAACGCCCGCAACACACACGCGTCCAACAATACAGGAGCGGTGTTTTCTGTGGTCCGCGCGGCGACCGTTGCTATGCAACTCGCGACACACGCGCCCAACAATACAGAAGATGGTGTTTTCCATGGAGTCCGATCCGAGGCTATATAACTAGAGTCTGCTCGTAGCTGAAGAGTTTATACAATTGGAATTTGGAGTTGAAGAGTTGTAAGAGAATTGTATTGGAAGAACGGGAGTCAAGAGAATGGGAATACAGCGGAGTACAGCAGAGTACGAGAATGAGAATTGAGTCAGTTGTCGGGAGGAGATAAACACGGGAAGTTAGTAGTTAAAGAAGAACTGGAAGTCGGCCTGTGAAGACTCAGTGTGTGATTATAAGATTTAGTTATAGTGAAACTGTTTTAATTCCATTGCCGGGATACGACTAGTGAAGACGAGAATCCTAGTGCGTGTGTAACGGTGAACTGCAAATTGTGTAAATCAGCGACAGCGCTGTATTGCTTATAAGTACGGGTCGATTGTATAAGGTGTTAAATGAATCCAATCATCCAATGCAAACCCTCTGTATAGTCACTAATACACGTGACAGTATAAGAGAACGGGTAAAAATTTAGCTTTGTATGCGTGTACTTTAATCTCTATGTTAAGACATGGGCAATAAAAATTCCGAACTGAATGGTTGTAAACATTCCTTGAATTTAGTTTAGCCTTAAATAGTTTATAGACTGAGATCTTAAATAACACTTCATATGCATTGTTGACGTTAATGAAGCGAATTTTAAAATTGCTGTGTGACAGGTCTTGTAAACAACACGAAGCCGCACAAAGCACGTTCTTTTGTTAGGCCAGCAATCTGTTAGAGGTTTAATCCGCGAGTGTCCCTGTGTTCCATCTGCTGCCAAGAAACAAGTGAATCTGGCCACCTTCGTAGTTATCGTATTTCTGCGAACCGTCTGAATATTATTAATTTACGCATGACCAATCCTCCTTAACATGGGCACTTGTCCGTCTTGTATCTGGTCTACCTTCTAGCATTTCGTGCTATGTTTCTGTACACACTTGACCTGTGTATGCTGGCCAGACAGAAAAATGGTCAGTTTTACCATTCTGTACAAGTGAAACTTCTCCGACCATTTATCTCTCGTATGTGGATAACTCAGTCATTATAGCGACTGGGCTACGGGTTGAACGACCGAAGAATCGGGGGTTCGATTCTTGGCAGGTGCAGGACTTTTTTTCTTCTTCTGCATAGCTTTCAGACGGGTTCTGCAGGCCACCCAGGGGACTGTCTCCCCTGAGGTTTAGCAGCAGGGCCGTGAAGCTGACCACTTCCACCTAATGACGACGTTAAGGCTGGCGCTGCTCTTTTACTTGTCTTCATGGCATAGTACTTAGTTAATTAAGTACCTTTTTACCTTCACATACCGTTAAGAGCCCTTTCTGCCCTTTTTTAACCAACGGACATTGAATTTTTCTCTACCAGCGACAGCTGTTCTTTTTTCAATTACCTGGTAGTAATATTAGGAATTTCCTTTGGACCTTTTCCTTGCGCCGTTTTGCGATCATCAGTTCTTTAGCAGACTGTGCGTGTAAAGAAAGGGATTTTCGGATTTTCCAACTAAATTCCAGCCTCAGAGCTACGCTTGTGTCTGTGGTCAGTGTCTGCGCACAGTAAAAAAGTAAAAGTAAAGCTATCCCTGTACCAGGCCGTGAAGGCCCATAGGGTTGTGAGACGTTGAGGGTCCCACATTATCTAGACAATCGGCTCAAAGATGGTGGTAAGGTTGTCAGCCTTACAGCCGGCCGCGCTTTACTCCCCAGGAAAATTATTGAATTAATTCCTGGTACTCATTTCTGTTAGAAGCTGAGTCGACCCCAGGGCCTAGTGCGGCTGGAAGGATTAGGTCAATTGAAAAAAAATCCAGTGATCTCATCGGGACTTGAACCCTCAACCAACTACGCTACCGCGTGGCCCGTGCCGCATAGTAGGCAATTAAAGAACGTCAATAAACTCGTGCAGTGGCCTAAAGACGTGAATGAGATAAGCTTTGAACATGCAGAAGAAGTTTTGGACTTGACTGACAGAAGTGTTACCCAGCGAACAGTTGATCAGAAGTCTGGTGTGGCAAAGTCAGCAGTTGGAAATATTAACACGAACAGGCATACGATTTTTATGTTGTGAGGGAGCTGTATGAAACAGAATATCGTAATATCCTCACGCTGAACTTCTTACAGAAATGTCACTCTCCCAGTGGGCAAGGCAGTTACCGGGGAAATATGTGGTGACTATAAACACAAAAATATGATCTTCTCCAGGTTTACCGCTGTCGAGTGGAGCCAAAAGTGGCCAACATAAGCAAGTTTCACTGTTTAACGTTTTCACCCCAATAGTATCTGATTATTATAACAGCGGTATGCTTCAAACCAAATGCGTGAAGACTTCCATAAGCTCTCGCATCAGCAATAAATTTTCCAGGGCAATGAATCACTTGTGTAGGAGGTCTGTGTGTATAATGAATCATTACTTTTGTGATCTGAGATCATATGATCAGAGAGAGTGTGGCAGAGCTGTGGTCGAGTCTACACAGACAAAGACAAAGAGGAAGTACAGACGCCATAAAAAATCTGTTGACATATCTCATGCAGGGTCAGCAGACTGACGCACTGATACGTGAACGGACGTGTTTGGGTACTCTGGAGCAGAGCGTAGCGTACAGCTGAGAAGGTAAAGGTAAAGCTGTCCCTGTACTTAACTAATTAAGCACTACGCCATGAAGGCGTATGAGGGAGTGAATGTATAGATCCACATTTTCTTGATCTCAGCACTAGCTGAAGTGAGTGGTCAGCTTTACGCCTCGGTCGCTTTAGCCCCAGGGATTGAGCCCCCGGTACCCGCTGGATTGGATGCTGGGTGGGCCCCAAAGCCGGTCTCGACGACGTTGAGAAGAAAAAATACCCTACCTGAACTCCGACCCTTGGGTCGTCCAGCTCGTAGCCATTCCCTATACCGACTGCGCTATTCCGACTCCTACAGTTGAGAGGACGCCCGTGATATTTGATTTAATGAAGAGCGCAGAACGAAGGGACGAAGTGCTTGAAGACGCGGTAATTGTCTGGTAACAGAACCTGCAAGTCCAACTGTTCCAGGACCAAATCCCGCCATTGGGCACGTCTCTGAGCCAGTTAAATCCATGCAGGATTTGAGTTTCTCACTGCAGTTGTAATGAAGAATACTGTCACGTATCCGGGGTTTGCGTGATTAATAATAACGGGATTTGGATTTGATGGTCGAATTTATTGGACCTTTATACAACTGGTTACAACAGTTCACAAATCACTGTCTGACACACTGTCATCTTCTTCAGACTGGACACTTCACTGGAACTGGTCTGACTTCCAACTGAACTGTCAGTTTGAATCTTATGTCAGTCGGCCAGTCTGTCTTGGAATAAAGCACCCAGCTGGGGCATACAGACTGTCACACAGTTGCGGGGTTGTTGACGTGGGGAGCTCTCTCTGATGAGAGGACTGGTTTGTCGTTTACAATTACTGCTGGTTCTCGCCAGCGCCGGTCCGAGTCCCTTGGGACTCGCGACCATATTTTACTGTCTCAGATTCGAGACTTCCCTTTTCGTCGCCTCCTACGACTCGCAGGGCTACGGTGGAGATGTCTTATCGTTATGTAGCCTCGGGTCGAACCACAGCACAGAAAATATCCTTTGCCCAGCAAATGGACGTCCTCTGTTGTTGCGTATTCGTTGGAACTTGTTTACTGAATCGTTGCTTTGCAATGCGTATATGCGAACCCGCATAGAAAACACCTCTTGCAACACGTGTTCTATTGTTGCCTGCGTGTATTGCGGGCATGTTTGCTGACTCGTTCCCTAGCAATGGGTCTACATGTCACAATACTCTCTTCTGGCATATAACGCCGTTTGGTCCGTTGAACGTCAACCGGCGTTTCAAGGAACATACCGCCTCCATCTTCAGGGTCGAAGAATAAGCCGAGCAAGAAGCCAGCTTGAAAGCAGGTGGCAAGCTCTCCATGAACATCCTTTTTCTCTTTGTATAACTGAAACCTGCTTTCACGCTAGTTTCTTGCTCTGCTTATTCTTCGGCCCTGAAGACGGAGGCGATATGTTCCTTCGGAACATCGGTTGACTTTCAAAGGACTACACGGCGTTATATCCCAGAAGATAGTACTCTTCAATTAGATCCAGTCCAGAATCCTACAGAACCGCCTCTGAGGTCTAGTGGTCAGAGTTCCTGGGCTACAGATCCAGAGGTCCGGGTTCGATTCCCGGCGCTACCAGATTTTCTGAGAAGTAATGGGTCTGGAACGAGGTCCACTCAGCCTCGTGACGATAATTGAGGAGATATTTCAAGGAAATGGCGGCTCCGGTTAAGAAAACCTAATTTAACGGCCGTGGGGATCCGTTGCGCTGACCACGCGACACCCTCTATCCGCTAAAGTTGGCACTCGCTTCGTCGACAAACGGCGGTCGCTCGGTCGGTATAGTTCGCTTGCGGACTAAAACTACGGAGTTCCTAATTATGACGACTATGCCATGTCCTTCCATCGAACTAAATTCGTAATGAAACAGAGCCGGAGTAATTCAGTGCGATGCCTGCCTCTGGTTGGACGACCAAGGTTCAGTTCCGACAGGAAAAGGAGTATCTAGGCTGGCCCAGTCTGCTGTACAGTGGGTACCTTGGCGTCTTGATAGCGGGTAAAGGAGTTCCGAGGTTAAGAATTATGGAGCTTTGCCTCCATTTGCCCTCCATACCTCAATAGCATGGTGTTTACGCAAGATACTTTGCTTTTTAAACGTATGTTAATGAAGTTCCTGTGTTAAACATCATCCCATGAAGATATTATGGGAAAGCCCCGCAGCCGATGGACGTAAGTGATAACCTTCATGTTCCTGCAGCTTTAGTGCCAGGCACTTGGAGTCCCTTTGAAAAGGGGGCTAAGTGGGGCTCCAGATGCATTATGGTCATCGTGGCGAGGAGAAAAATCCCTCCTGTACTGGGAATTGAACGCCGATTTTCCGACCTATATCCAGTCACTTCTGTCTTGGTTCATTAAAAGTAAAACCGTTATGTTAACGTTTGCTCACGCGGCAACTTCACTTCTTTATATGCGAAATGGTGACTCAGTCAGCTAGTGAGAAAGAGACAAATTATATGGTAGTTTGTACAAGCCATTTTCACCTTTGCCCTCTTAAAAAGTTGTTTTACTGATATACGCTATCCCTCCCCTCTCTCTCTCCCCTCCCTCCAAAGAAGGTTTCGATTTTTAATAGAGTACACAAGAACTAACGATCATCCTTCAACTAGGAAATTTCTGCACAAAAAAGTATATTTATCTTCGGTTCTTACGTAGTGTTTACTCCATTTATATAACTTCTTCAGACTTTCACAAAAAAGGCCAAATTGGTGAATGAAGTTGGAAAATAAGTCCAGCTTTCGAACGAATGTCTCTTATCGTTTCGAGTCAAAACCTACTGATGATTAAAATTATCTCAGCATAAGAGAGATGAAAATGTCCATATGTTAATAGGTGTCAGTCTTTATTTTTAAACGATGAAAACAGTATGTTCCAAACTAATTTTCCAAAATACCGTGGCGTCCAGTAGACATCTTTGTCAGTCATGCATACCCCTCAGAGGGTTCAGTTTCAGTATCCGCGGAATAAAGTGAAAGCAGTATGCACGTGCCGCTCGAGTTCATATTAAACCCTCGTTCAACGCGTGAGCGGCGCATTCGATGAATCCGCGTTGAACGAACTTAATATTGCATGGGATTAACGGGGTTACGGGAATGCGGCAGTGGGAAGGGAAAAAAAACATTAAAATCATAAATATACTGTAATGCTTTAATGGAGGCCATTATTGCCAATGCACTGTTACATTACATTAAATATGCATTGTATTTAGTTGAGGCACTATGCTACAAGACGGAAGGTCGCAGCTTCGAATCCCAGTGAGATCATTGGATTTTCTTCAGTTTATCGAATTCTTCCAGCCGCACTATGGCACTGGGGTCGACTCAGTCTCTAACAAATGAGTACCAGGAATGTTCCTGGGGGGTAAAAGGCGGCCGGCGCGTAAGGCTGACAACCTCACCGCCATCTGTGAGCCGACTGTCTAGATAACATGGGACCCTCAACGTCTCACAACCCTATGAGCCTTCACGGCCTGTTACAGGGAGAGCTTTACTTTTTCTTACTTATAATAAATACCATCCAGTGTATCTAGTTTCTAAATAAATGCAGTCCGTCATTTTCCAGCCATACATGGCTCTCGTTTTGTGGGGCACCAACTATAAAAGGAAACTTTACATGAAATGCATTATTTAAAATAACTATACATAAAATACTTGTGATGTTAAAAGCAGACACAGTAAAAGCCAGTAAAGTGCGAGTGTGAATGCCGTTTGGTTTATTACGTAAGCTAGTCCAACAGCACCGGCGTATACACACCACTTAACGGGATTAGAGAGACTTCCTGCTTCCGTAACACGCCGTACAGAGTTCAGAATCACATTTCACTGCAAGAGGATCATCACCGTGAAATTTGGCCCGGGAAGTAACGCGTTTGACGTGTATTTGGGAGATTTCCGGTTCGAATTTGACAGGACATGAACTATGTTTGCCATTGTTTCGTAATTTTCCTATGTCCTTCCAGGCAACTTTCGTGATAGTATCTCCTGCTTCCAGATCCTTTCCCGTTCATTATTCACTATCATCCAATGTTTCGACTCTATATATTCAGTTAATGAATTGCACCATGTGGGATATTTAGTCCGGCAGAAGTCAACCTACGTTTCGGAGGAACATATTGCTTCCATCTTCGGGGTCGAAGAGTAATCCGAGCAGGCTGTTGCTACACATTAATTTCTTGCCTGGCATGCTCTTCGACCTTGGTGATGAAGGCGATGTGTTTCTCCGAAACGTAGGTTGACTTCCACCGGCCTGTCGGAAGTTATATCCCAGAAGATATAAATATTCATAACCCGCTGTGAGGATCTCAGATCCTTCAGTTACTGGCTGCGTCATTAAATGGACTACAAAAATTGATTTAAAATCAATGTAGAAATTACCTGCAACGAAGGCATAAAAGATGTAACGGTAAAGCTATCTCTGTAACAGGCCGTGGAGGCGAGACGTCGAGGCTCACACATTTTCTAGACAGTCGGATCGGAGATGGCGGTGAGGTTGTCAGCCTTAAGCCCCGGCCGCCTTTTAACGCCCAGGAAGATTCCTGGTACTCATTTCTGTCAAGGGCTGCTGAGTCGACCCCAGGGCCATAGTGCGGCTGGAAGGATTAAACTAATTGAAAAATGCATTGACCTCATCGGGAATTGAACCCGCGACCTTCGGCTTGTAGCATAATGCCTCAACCAACTATGCTACCGCGTACTCCCCCCCCCACAAAACGGTTGGGCTATCATGTAACGCGGAGATCTGCAGAAAAGAATTTCCGCGAATGTAACGTGCATGGATATCTGTTTTCTCTTTGTATAATTGGAATATTGGCGTGGGTTTGGGAGAAATAAAGTGATGACTGGATTCAGCTGGCTCAGTAGGTTGTGAATGGCGTGCTGCTGTAAACACAGTAATGAACTTTGGGTTCCGCACAAGGCTGTAGATTTTTTTACCAGCTGAGCGACTATCGACATGTAAAAAAGGGATTTGGAGTTTGTCTACTGTACGAACGAAATGTAATCAAGGTCTTTAAGATCGTAATTTTGTGTTTTAGCCAAGTTTTAAATAAATAAGATCCAGTGAAAGGCTGTTGCGAACACGGTAACGAACTTTCGGGTTCCATAAAATGTTGGCGGTTTCTCAAGATGGGCCCAGCTCCATGGAAGTAGTTGCAGTACATGTACATGTAAATCTGCCCATTGGCCGTAGCAGCATTTCGTGAATCCGAGATACCTGCAAGGCGGAAAGCACAAGACATTAAGGGAACACCCACATACTCATATCGTGGTATGGATTTGGAAGCAATAAACGCGCAGGTCATGTATGTCATAACTTCTTTTGTTCTCTGGTCTCATCACCTGATCTCGGCCAAGTTTCCTGCAGGTAAGGGCGTTGTAGGCGTACCTAGGCCTATAGCCCATACAGGAAGCTGAGAACCACTGCTCTAGAAGACTATGTTGGGCCTTCCGCCTTAAATATGAGTGCACCTTGTTCCGTCGTCTTATTGGGTTCTGTGTTAAAATTTTCTTTTGGAATTCGTCTACCTGTGGGTGTGAAACTTGGTCTCTGACAATAAGGGAGGAACATAGGTTGAGGGTGTTTGAGAACAGGGTGTTGAGGAGAATATTTGGGCCGAAGAGAGAAGTGACAGGAGGTTTGAGAAAACTGCATAATGAAGAGCTTCATAACTTGTACTCTTCTCTAAGTATAATTAGAACGAACAAGGAGGCTGAGATGGGCAAGACATGTAGCACGCATGGAGGCGAAGATGAATGCATATATGATTTTTGTGGGAAAGTCAGCAGGTAAGAGACTACTAGAAAGACGAAGACGTAGGTGGGACGATAATATTAAAATGGATCTTAGAGAGATGGGATGGGGTGGTAAGGACGGAATTCGTCTGGTTGAGGAGAGGGACCAGTGGAGAGCTGTTGCGAACCCGGTTCACCATCGGGTTCCGTAAAATGTTGGAAAATTTTTTAATAGCAGCCCAACTAGCGGCTTCTCAGGAAACTCTCAGCTCTTTGGAGTTAGTTAATCGTCTATCTTCCAGTCATAGAAATCGATACTTCCACCGTGATCCAGATTTTAGGATTGTATTATTTAGATTAAAATATTTAGTTCTTACCCACTTTACAATTTCTTATTTTGTCCTTCCTTGTGTAGCCTGCTACACCCCTAAAAATTTTCGTCTTTGCAGTTTTNCCCCCCCAACAAATCTCGCATTGATATATACGTATGAGTGCCGTCATAGCTTTACAAAATTATTTCACTGTATCCCCTCTTCTCTTGTTAGTGTTCTTCCTATTGTGCTGCACATTTGGTTTACTCTGTTCATTTTTATTTCTGAATGTATGTTCTTTGTTGCTCTAATTTATATCGTAAGTAATTATCTCTGTTTATTCAATTATATGATTATTTACCACTCTTTATGTTCTCAGATTCAGCTTTTGTTTTATAGCCATCGTCTTTACTGATCTCTACAAATTATAGTCTACAGCTAGACTTGTAGTGCCTGTACTGCTGTTTGTAGTTCGTCTTCTGTGCTTACCTCAAATATCAGTAGGCTTACCCGTCTGTTGTACTTCTGTACACAAAAACAAGCTGAGAAACTAACTGCATTATATTCCTCCGTTAAACAGTTGATAGTGGGTCAGCTGGTCAAGGCATTCCTCTTTTATGGAACGGGAAGTTCATTATCTTGTCCTCAAAAATCCGTCATTATGCCCTATTTGGAGCCAGTTTAATCCCGTCCGCTCCTTTACAGCTTGTTTCTTTATGATCCATTTTAATATTATCTTCTAACATTTTTAATCTCTCGTCTCGTTTCTCCTCTTGAGGTTTACCGACAAAAATGTTGTCTGCATTTCCTATCTCTCTTATGGATGCCAGTGCCCCATGCATCTCATCGTTTTTGAGTTAATAGTCGTCATATTAGCCTGTGAGGTGAGAGTATAAATTATGAATATCCTCATTTTATGTAATTTTACCCGTTGTGTTATTTTCCCTCGGAACCAAATATTCCTTGTTTTCAAAACCTCCAATCGAAGTGCCCCCTTGGAATGTGAGATGAAGTTTCACATCTATGCAAAGCAATAAGCAATAGTTTTGTGTAACACATGGAAGCTGGAGAGAGTAAAGGTTACTGAACTGAATGTTGTTAAGTATCTAACGAATTATTTAGACCCGTGCACTGTTGAGTGGAATGGACATGGCCCGCATCCCTTACAGCCCGACTCTTTGAGTCACCTCTTTGTCCACACGAACAGACGTTCACAGACACGCACTGCATACTAAAAATACAGCGACGCTGTCAGTTATTTCGGTATCAGGCAGTGAATGAAACCCGCATCCGACTTGTCGAATTAAATTCCCACTCAGCAGTTTTGCCAAAACTATTTAAAAAATATAATTATATTAAGTGGGTTGTGCCCTCGCCTCTGTCCCCAGGCTGTATAAATTAATAACAGAATTCCTTCTGCTCAACCAGCAGCCACGAAACATGGGTTAGTATGGATTGGACGCTAGTTTTATTCATAAAATTCAGCTGCGGGCGTCTGGGAGCCGGGATGCCTCACTCGGTACAGCTCGGCTGCGGGCTGAACAACCGAGGAATAATGGTTCGATTCCCATCAGAGGCAAAGAGGTATTTCTGTTCTCCAGTGTCAAGACCAGTCTCTTACCGAATGAGTACCTGGGGCTCTTTTCCCAGGGACAAACCGGCCAGGGCATGAAGCTGACCACCCACCCTCTCTAGTGCCTAGGTGAAGAATGTGCTTCCTTATACTGGCACATCTTCATGACATGGTGCTTAATTAATTGAGCGCAGTAAACCTTACATTCATCTCATCAGGCATATACGGTAGTTTCGTGAATTGTTAGTGGTTCTCATTAGAATTTTCCTTGGTGCGGTAGCCGACGTGCTAATGTTCATGGCTTGGGTGGACGACCCCGCTTTCAAAGGTAACACGGCCACACAAGTCCATCCACTCCACAAACAGGGGAATGTCATACCTTGTGTAGACAACCTTGCGGAAGAAAAGTCCTATGTGTGTATTCTTTAATTTCCGAACGGCAGATGAAAAACCGGAAGTACGTGGTCTGACAGTAAAGTTCGCGAACTCGTCGCGGTAAAAGTGCTACGTACCTCATTGCAGAATATCACTGTGGTCGCCTTCAAGGTATTCCCAGCGCCTAGTCCACCCTCCAAAACAATTTTGGAACTGGTTTTATAGAATGACCTTCAGAGATGCCGTCGTATTACTCTGATGTCATCAGTGTCATAAAAATGCTTTCCTTTATCTTTGGGAAAAGGGAAGGTGTTCCAGCTAAAAACTCCCCCACAGACAGTGCTCTAATTCAGCTCCGACATTCTCGTGACGACACACCAAAACATACTCAGACAATAATAGACGCCACTCAGAAAGAGACTGCCATAGATCAACAACAACACAGCTGTGAAACGCTGATATGCCAACGTCATGAAACCATACTGAGGTTTCTGCCCACTGCTGCCACGACAAGCATACTGTGTGTGTCTAGCTCGTTGCTAACTTTATTGTCAGACCTCGTATATTGAAAAGAGAATCTGTTAATTTTCTAATGAGCCGGCGTCCCGGGTTCGAGCCAGGGTCAGGTCATATGGGACTTACGGTGAACAAAGTGGCACTGGAGCCGGTTTTCTCCGAGTTCTTCGGTTTCCCCTGCCAATTCTCACTCTCTCAACTGCTCCATACTCATCATAATCATCACCACCATATGGGACTGGTGCAATAGCCCCGCTAGGGACTGACGTACCAAATGGACGGAGTGTCACCCCACCCACGGAATTAAAGGAATCTAATGATGCACTCTTATTCCTAGATGGTGTGTACGCATGCAACTAGCAGTATCAAGAGAAATCCTTATTTTATTATGGCAGGCATTAACCTCAGTGGACACGCAAATGTCCCCGAAGAACGCGTAGGTCCACAGATGTGGGAGGTACGAATAACTCTTCCCGATAAAGGTAAAAAGGTAAAGTTGTCAGTGTGCGTAATTAATCAAGCGCTGTGTCATGAATACGCATGGGGGAGTGAAGCTATAGTTCTACTTGACCTATGCACTAGATGGAGGTGAGTAGTTGGCTTCACGCCCGGGCCGTTTAACCTCCGGTAAATCTCCATTATTTAGGAGGCTGTGTGGGCGCTGTGAAGTGAAACATCTTGTCTCGAACCCCGGCCGTTCAGCCCGTCGTTATACCGACTCTTGACTCTTCCGGATAATCGGTAATAACTCATCTTTGCACCAGTTTCCCCATTTTCAAGGGCCACAGTGCTGAGATCTGGTACAAAATATATCACGCATGGATAACCGCAAGGTTCAGACTGCAGTGAAGGCAGATGTTACTGTGCTGTTCTCAACATGTCACTTCTTCTAAGATATAACGCCATGTAGTCCGTTGAAAGTAAATCGACGTTTCGGGGAACATCGCCTCCATCTTCAGGGCCGAATAAGCTGAGCATGATACCAGCGTGAAAGTAGGTTGACTATCAGCGGACTACGCGGCGGTATATCCCGGAAGATTCTCTTCATAACCGCCGCTGGGAGAACCTCAGATCCTACGTCACTTCATGTTTCGTGCATGTTGAGTGCGTATGGCACGCGTCTCTCACTTTGCACGCAGGGTTCAGGGAATGAGATAACATGCAGACTGAGTACAGAGAACTCTATAGGCATGCATGCAGCGAAATGTGCGCGTTTTTACAGTAACTGTAATTGCAGTGACTGAATGACGCAAATTTATATCAGGGATATGAATGTATGAAAGATGAACCATGTAACGATCGACCGTCCACATCATGATCTGCGTTACTGAAATATGTCATACTGATCAGATCAGACTGGGTAGGATGTTTTATAGGACGTTTATGAGCCTTCTTGTTTAGCTGGAGCCTTCTTCAATGGCTGACTCAACCATTGTCATAAACCTTTATAGAATGATTAGCATTCAGTTTCTAATTTTCTGCCACAATGGCTGTTTAGACAAAGTGGGATCTGTTCGTCCTAGTTTAAATTGCTAAACGCATTTCGCATGTAGCGGTACCGACCTGTCCCTTGTCGCTGTCGCATAGTACATTGTGACAGAACTTGGAGAAAGTATCAAGAACTTGAACCTTGTATGTTTTTGCTGTATTTAATTAGAAATTAAGGTCATTTGTTGGATTACTTAACACAGGATGTAAGTTTTTTGCGTACTGGAGAGGCGAAGGTCGTGGTTTCTCTCACTGCAAACCATCTGCACGCCCCTTGCAATGGTAGCCTGGCGGTGAACAAAAGGAAACATGAAATGCTTGAAGAAAGCAGTCTTCTGGGATTTGGCACCGTGTATCAGAATACTGTTTTCTTCATAGTCACCGCCGTGAAAGCCTCAAATCTTACATGAAATGCTTGGTTTGCAACCAGATTTTCAGTTCGGTATCCCGACAACGAACTTTTTTCAGTACTTCAGAAGCTCTTAAATTACTTTCACTAACTGATTCCACGGAACAGAGTTCTCCGGAGAACCTAATAATCATGTTAGTGACTAAATTGCCCATGTTTTAAGGAAGGAAATTTATTGCCAAAAATACGAGTCCACCAGTGGTTCCTGCCCTGGCCTAGGTGAATCCACTCAGCATCCTATTTAAGATCAGTTTTAATACTGCCCTCCCATCTACGTTAAGATCTCCAAGCGGTCTTCCTTTCTTGTTTTCGGACAAAAAATTCGCATGGAAGTCGATTTATTTCTCCGATGCAGTCTATATGGTTCGCTCCTAATATACAATGTATGACACACCGGTAGAACCACTCGGCTTACATATAAATTTACGTTAAAACTCCGTGGCTTGTAGTCCGCAAGCGAACTATACCGACCGACCGCCGCTTATCGGCAAAGTTAGTGCTAACTTTTGCGGACAGAGGGTGTCGCGTGGTCAGTGCAACGGATCCCCACGGCCATTAATCTCGGTTTTCTAGACGGGAGCCGCTATTTCCTTGAAAATACTCAATTATCCTCACGAGGCTGAGTGGACCCCGTTCCAGACCCACTATTTCTCAGAAAATCTGGTAGCGCCGGGAATCGAACCCGGGAACTCTGACCACTAGTCCACAGGCGGTCAAATTTACGCTAAGTATTATAAAAGATACAATAATTGTGACTAAAACCCGGACTTGAATATGGCACACATGTGCCGAAACATGTCCTAAATAGCAACTCCACCTGTTGAAAATAGTGTTGACAGGAGTATAATAAATATCATCTATATTAATATTATACATGGATTTATACATCTACTCCCCTATACGTCTTCGTGGCATAGTGATTAATTAGTTAAGCAAAGAGACAACTTCGCCCTTTTTACACTAGCAGTATTATGTTTTATCTGCGCGTCTTTGAGCCAATGATTGCTGCTAAGGGTCTTCATGGAGCAGCGGGTTCGTACGCAGACCGCACGAAAACAGAGTTCATGTAGTGAGGTTACGTATACTGGTGTTTATACTTGGCAGCATGGACGGATAGATACTGCGGAGAAGAGAAGCATTCTTATAATGTTCTAAGCCACTATATATGTCCACCATGACCAACTCGGAATAGGCCAGCTCTGACAATGATAAAACACCTTCGGCTCTAGGCATAAAGAAATTTTTCCGTTCTGTCACATTGCAAACATCACGCGTGGTCATTAACGAGACATGTTCTATTTAGTGATAACGTCATAGATCATAGTCCTTAAGAAGCTGATCGTCACTGAGCTGGTAAAAAATTACCCGACTTTTATTGAACCTGATTAATTTCTTTCTTCACAGGAGTCAAAAACTTTACTCTACTGTGTCATGTGGTCTGTTCTCTTCAGGCTTCCAAACCCTGTGGGTACCTCACCTTAGCCGTGGTAATATTTGGTGAAGAAGACAAATTATGAACCTCTTCTCAAAAAGAACTTTGCGTACGGAGCCGACAGTCCACACGTTCCAAGCGAAAGCCATTTTGGAAACTTGTTCGGTGATTCTCCGCGGCAGGGGATATTAAATACTTAAAAACTGAGGAGTGCCTAAACATTATATTGCTACAAACTGACACTTCCCGTTTATCCTATGATGTATGTGGAATACTCTTAGGAGTTTCCTTTTTTATTATTATTTAGACGTTATCTGTGTGTTTCATCTTTTATTTATACCCTAAAGTTTTCATATGAGTTGTTGTGGGTAACCTATTATAAAACACTGCAAGGCAGCTGCAAAATTAGAATCACTTACCTTTACACAACACATGATGAGAAGATAATGAGGTACAGGAAATCGGCACCTGCTGCAGGACTGTTACGTCAAGGCCTAACATGTACCTGACATTTCCCTCTTAATTAACTTACTGTTTGTTGCAAGTGAAAAGGCCAATTTATGATAGCAAATAAAGTGGACCTTATTATGGGTCACTATGGCGAAAGATCGGAACTGTCCAATAATTAAGTGAAAATTTATCATACTGAATTTGAAAGAGGAGCCTGTCCGCCAGTTTAAGAGCGGATGCTAGGTTACAGGCAGACAGTTGGACAGACATACTGACGACCTTCGACAGAACTGTGCAAAGACTTCGAATGTTACAATCAGTCCAGCGGTTCTTTAGTCATAAGATGATAGCCAAATACTCCTTTTGATTATTTATCCCTAGATCCGCAAGACTTAAAGTGTGTCGTGCATAAAATGCATCTTTCTTTCTTTTTCTCTAAAAGTTGCGTTTGAAATACGTTTTGTCTCGCTAAGTATTTATAGTTTCGTGCAAGATGCTTGCAGAAATGCACGGAGCTTCATATGCACAGTGTCCGTTACGTCTGTCCGACTTTAACCATTATAATTGCTCAGTGTGTTTTAGCGACATTCTCCTATACAGAAGCATAAAAAATCTGTCTAATGATTTCAGCGCCTATACTAGTTCACAGACATGACCTCCATGAAAGGCGTTTTTGTTTTTCTTGGTAAAGAGCGTCTAAAAAATGCTGAAGTGGATAGCCAGTCCCGATGTAACGGATTACTTCCCTGTGCTGATTCAGAGAACCATCCATACCTTTATGTTTCCTAGAGCACAAGTCTGGAAGATACGTGTAAACAGAATTAAATAACATTAAAATGTTTTAATTGCAAATTATAAAATGAGCATCGTTTACTTTGCATAGCAGATATACATATATATAATATAATATACTTCAGAACAGCACAAGGCATTCATCACAATAATATCATATTCCATCCTTGTCGTCTTTTGAATACAAAGGAAAGAATAAAGTCTTATATGTATCACAGTTGAGCAAAATTAGGAGGCAGAGGTACCCTCCCCAGGATCATCGTTCTGCTTATCCTGATCAGGCTTGGTAGGCAGTGGACGGTTAGCCATTTTGCTGGAGCACCTGATGCTACTTGTGGGTGGCACTTCTGTGTAGACATGGACTGCAGCATCTGTTGGCTCTGTGTATTCACACAATACGGAAACTGGTTGATGGACCTTACCACCTACAGTAGCCGACACCCTTGGCAAAATACTTTCACCGAGGGCGCGCAAGAAGCTGAGAGGTCTAGCTGGCGATTTGTTAGTGCCAGAGCTCGTGGCAGGCAAGGTTGTGGCTGAGGGGGCACCTCCTCCGGGCAGTTCTGTATACAAATGCTGTTCGCGATCTCGGGGCTCCACATACTCACATACGACCGCCGGTTGCCGGTTCCTCCTCACCTGGGCGTAAGGCAGAAGTTTGTCTGGGGATGGTGCTCTTGTACCAACACTACATGTCGTAGTCGTTTTGGACTTGGGGCGAAGCCTGGACGGCGGTGGGGACGGCGCTTCAATTACGTCGTATAAATTATCATCGTCTTCGTCGTCATACTCCTCGATGGGACGCGACGTGGAGGGCATGTTGTTATTGTTGCAACATTCCTCTACCTTGATGAGATCATACAAATGCTCTATCATATCTCGCGCCTCACTGTAATTTTCTGGATCGTCCAATTTCTCTCTCAGTGACTGGAGGAGTTCTTGAGTCAGTTCTTCGGGCAGAGTCTGAGTCCACTTGTCTTCATATGGCACTTGTTCAACTTCCTCTTCACTGATATTATCGTCTGTGATAAGCAGCAGGCCTTGCCTTTGCTTCTGTTGCTGCTGTTGCAGCTCTGTGTACTCGTGCATGGACAGCCGAGATATAGATCGTGCCGTCACGAGCCCCCCAGTCCCTATACCTTGGAAGAGGGTGGAGAACATGGTGAGTAAACTTGTCGTGGTGGGCAGCAGCATGATCCGTGCCTGCAGGCAGTACCCGTGTCGCCGCAACCAGAGGATTCCTGTGATCACAAGTATAACAACCATCGCACATACCACCACTATGAATATCAAGCCCAACATTTTCTTCTCGCGATCCACCTCACTGTCGTCCGTAGAACCGCTACTGACCACACTCACAGCACTTTCGCCTTGTTTCGTCTCTTCACACACTATCACATCCCCTGACCCACACACCAGTTCGGTATAGTTCCTCATGTTCAGAAAACCCTGAGGCACATTAAAACACCGTGCCAGTACCGAATCTACCGTGCATGAACTGGTGTTGAAAATTTCGTCCACTGCTTCCTTTTCGGTTGTCACCATTTTCTGCACCCACGATATTAAGTTGCAGTGGCAGATCTGCGTGAATCGGTTGTCTGTCAGCTTTGCTTTTATTCCAGCACCTCCTTCTATGGCCTCCACTGCGAACCTTAAAGCGCCAGGGTTAAACTTACCCACTTCATTACCCGCAAAACTGAACTCGTACGTGCTTACACCTGGCAGTGACTCGAATGGCATATTCACTGCATCTGCTTCTAACCACTGGAAAGTATTGTCCATCATGACGATGCGGTTCCAGTATTTCAGAACAAATCCTCGAGACATGATCTTCTCGAATACGTTGTTACTGAAGGTTGCCTTGGCTACTGTTATGTTCATAGCACCTTCCAGCACCTCGGACACCCTGGAAAGAAACAATACTTATGTAACCTGAGCATTCCTCGTGTTTCAACTCTTGGCCCGCAGTAAGCTTTGTAGCATGTCTGTCAGAATTCACGCAGCAAGTGAAGGCATGAGGTTGCGCATGAAAGCAGTGTGGTGAGGGTACCTCTCACAGTTACGGGACGATTTTCTCTGTACGCAGCTAGGCAGCAGATGGCCTGCTTCGCCTCTCTGACCATCGTTCGACCTAGTGGACTTGTTCAAGTTTGTGACACCACCCAAAGGAACGGAACAGTGTTTCTGAGTTGATGCCATCACTCGTTGCATGAGCTATAAAATAAATGAAGGGACAATTGCCATTCTTAATAAGTAACTTAACTAAACTGCAGGCGATCTAAAATCCCTCGAATCTCCTGGTGAGTGGGCATGAGCTCAGAAATGGAACCCAGGCTGTGAACTGGCTGGATGTAGTCGCTACATGGAATGGACGTGTAAAAAATCATACAGTCATTATAGATTACAGTCATGAATTCAACAAGTTGCGATACTTACTAGGTGTTGAACATTCTGGTACACCTACAACGGCATTCGTTATTGTCTTTGTCAACTGTAGCAACATTCAGTTTAGTGACCGAAATACTGTAGATAGTGTGCACACTAAAAGACGCTTTTTATGTATATTCGAGATGGTTCTTGAGATCACAAGAACTTTTAAATGTGTCTCAGATATGTGCGTGACCTTGAAATACAGTTTCTTCCTCTCGGTCAATAAGCAGATTTATTCAGACCTGCGTATGAGTGAGGAAATGGAAGGCCTTAATTCTGTAGACTGAGTATATATCGGTATGATATAGCTGATAGAATTCTGTTACCTGGAATGCTGAATAGTTAGGTTGGTTATGGCTGCCTGCACAGCATGGGATGCGAGTACACGTATCCTCACGCCGGACATTTCCAGGTACTGGATGAGGGTATGGTCGCTGAAGGCACCTGCTTCCACGCGATGCAGAGACGTATTCTGGAAGACCACGGAGAACAGCGTGTTGGCACAGAAGGCGTCGCGTCGAATAGTGCGTACTTCCGCGTCCACGAGGCGTACCTCTGCCGCTGATGAAGGGAACGCTCCCTGCGGCAGCTCTGCCAGCATCACGTTCTGCAGCAGCACCTGAACGAGCAGAAGGTGCTGTTCATCGTAGTCCTATGCGAGAGAAACAACCTTACCTGTGGCTTCATCTCTCTTCCTTATTGGTTTTAAGAGCTTCGTCTCACCACCTGTTTCAGTTACCGTCCCATAGGCATCTACATAGTACACGTATTTTCAACTGATGAATGGAAAATGGCAGTCCTTTACACATAGACAGTTCGGCTTTGATCGCAAACTTACTTGACCGTCTCTGTCGTCTAGTGGTCAGAGTTCCTGGGTACAAATCCAGGGGTCCCGGGTTCGATTCCCGGCGCTGCCAGATTTTGTGAGAAGTACTGAGTCTGGATCGGGGGCCACTCAGCCTCGCGAAGAATAACTGAGGAGCTACTTCAAGGAAATAGCGGCTCCGGTGTAGAAAAACCGAGATTAACGGCCGTGGGGAACCGTTGCGCTGACCACGCGACACACTCTATCCGCTAAAGTTGGCATTACTCGTAACTTCGCCGACAAGCGGCGGTAGCTCAGTCGGTATAATTCGCTTGCGGCCTACAGACCACGGAGTTTGCTTTTTTTTTTGTTTTGTAAGTTTACTTATCTGGGCCTGTTATGAACTTGCTTGTTTCTTCTCTTTAAAATGTTATTATTGCGGGTATTGCACAATAAAGATAAAGTAACAGTATGAAGAGAATTATGAAACAAGGAGTCTTTACCAATACTGTTACGCTAATTAAATCGAGGATAAAATGGGCATGAAACATGTTTGGGCGAGATAAATTCATTCCTAGTTTTAATTGGAAAACCTGTAGATAAGTGTTCACTTAAGAGACTTAGGCTTGCGTGGAAGGACTGCGTTAAAATCGATTTTATAGCAACTGGGTATGAGGGTGTGAACATAATTTAGTTGCCTCAGAATAGGATCGAGTGGTAGTCTTATTTCGATATCGGCCCTATAAACGGACCAACTTCCCAGAAGACATCGTGCTCCGCGCAGTAAACGTTAAGGCATACTCGTACATGGCTTAGTTAAACATCCCTTCGCATAACTGTCTTGGTGATAGGATAATACATTTCATATGTGATTTGGTAAAATTCACGCGGCTGCTATCACAGTACATCGTGACAGTTTCCAAGGCAATCGTTGCAAGCTTAGCCCATCAGGAACAAACCTCTTAATCTCAGTACTTCAACAGAGTTTGGATTTCAGAACGGTAATCAACAGCGTATTAAAATTGTTTTATGGTTATATATTTCCTTATACCACAACAGACTGACGTTTTAAATACCGTTTGAGTGTCAGTGTTGCTGCCCTGGGAGCAAACGGCGCGAAGAGTATGGGTTATCAGGAAGAATTAACAGTAGATTATCTCACACATCCATATATTTGGTAATTACGCGTTACCCAAAACCATTTGCTTGTACGTGGTGATTATTTCGGTTCCGGGTAAATTGCTGCTGGCCTCCGCCAGCACAGTCGTTCTTCGTTCCGGACCCTGCGGGACCCACGACCATATTTTTATGACTCTAGTGATTATGTATAAAGCCTGCCACACGAATGGTGAGTCATTTTGATTTACTATTGCTAGCAGCATGCATAAACCTATTATCAGTTTGGGATATTATCATTTCATGCAGTGCGTAGAAGAATTACGTTACAGAGCCGCAAACCGGAGTTTCGAACGGTACGTTTACTATGCCCTCCGCTTTCTATAATTATAGAAAGCGGAGGGCATAGTCGGGACATGAAGTGCTTAAGGTTTTCAAGGTCTGTTCTAGTTTTGGTTTCGGATATGAGTTATTTCCTCATACGCATTTCAGACATAGTGCTGTAACATTAAAAAGAAAACGAATCGAGAATATCTCAGAAATGCAAGCGTTGAAGTACCTGACAGGCACATAAACATGTCTGGGCACGAGACAGCCCAGTGAGACCCACCACGAATTCAGATTACTGGGTGGCTGGAACACCGCGAGAAAACGATTCAGCGTTTGGGTGCCATGACCGAGTTACATATTGATTTATACAGTACCGTTACATTATGTACCTCGGTAAAGCTAAAGCTATCCCTGTAACAGGCCGTAAAGGCCCACTGGGTTGTGAAACGTCGAAGATCTATACAGTTGGCTGAGAGATGGCGGTGAGGTTGTCAGCCTTACACGCCGGTCGCCCTTTACACCAGGAAGATTCCTGGTACTCATTTCTGTTAGAGGTTGATTCGACCCCAGGGCCATGGTGCGGCTGGAAGGGTTAGGTAAATTGAAGAAATTAAATGGCCTCAAATGTCTTACGCATCTCGGTACAGATATAAGTGTGCTCAGTCAGTGTGAATAACTGACAGCTTTCAAACAATTCTGAACTGCCAGAATTGCTTTTTCTTGCCAACCCTCTATCGCCCACCATACTGTCACAATATCGCTGTTTAACGGCAACACGGATACTGATACTGCGCTGCCAGGACTCGCACTCACTCAACATGGGTTTGCTTCTCACCGTTGCGGCCGGCCCATGGCGCCCAACTGCGCTTGGTGTCTCGAAGGAGAAGGCTTGCTTGAACAGCTCAAGTCGCGGCACGTCCTTCACTGTGACGGCGAGGATCCAGGAGAAGGCAGAGTTCTGCACGATGACGTGGGCGCAGCGGGAGATGACAGCAGTGAGGGGCCCGCGGACGGCTCGGAAGGCGTGAGTTTCCACCACGGCGCTGCCACAGTCGAGCACTTCCAGCAGTGTGTGCGGCGCCGAGAGGTTGAGGAATGCGTGGCGCCGCACCACCAGTCGCTCCACGTTGCTGAGACGCACCCTCTGCAGCGCCCACACCTGCGAGAAGGCGCCGGCCAGTAGACGTAGCTCACCTGGACACTGAGTCACGTTCAGTTCCAGCATCTGGGGCGGAATGGAGCCGGCGTCCAGGTCCACTGTCTGCAACACAGTAAACGTTCTTACAGTTCACCTTGGACTGCTCCTTGAGAAGCTGCCCCTGTTGTGAGCATGCATTTAATCCAGTGACATCAGCATAACCTCCTCCTTTAAGATTCGTTTAAATATTATTTTCCCATCTATGCCAAGGTCTTCTAAATGGCCACCTTATTTTGAGACTAAAATTTTGCATGGTCTACATTTCTCATGTGCCCCACTCATCTCAGTCTCCGTGACTTGATCTTGACATGGCAAGTCGCGAGATGTTCCTCGTCGTACAGTTTTCCCCGGCCTCTTACTATTTCCCCTCTCCTGGGTCCAAATAATTCTTCTCCTCCTCGAATGTCCCTTAATCTGATGCCAACTACACATTCAAAAGGGCACGTACATACGTAATTATCGCAACAGGACATGCCATTAGATAGTGACTACTTCAAAGATTCCACTGTTGGAATTGCTGGGCAACGTTTCTGTAACGCCTGGATGCTGTACACGTTTGAGATACGAAACTTACTGTACATCTGGGGTTCAAGTCCCGATATGGGAATCTTATTCTGAATACCACACTCCCGTCTCCTATCCATTGCGTAGTAGAGGTTCTTTCCCATGAGAAAGGATACTGATCATTTTGATCTAGTGTATGGAGCTTTACCTTCATATCCCGAATAAGAAAACGCGATACTAAATATATAGCCAGCTTTAGAGTAATTTATAATAAGTTTACTTACGGTTTATAAAGGCTGTACTCGCACGCGTAGCCCCTTCGTCTCAGAGGGACGACTTTACAGTTAACTTTTTGTTTCTAATGATTTACCCGCATTTGTGTTGCCCTCCCTCCTCCACAGAGGCGCTTTTGTGTGCGTGTTAGAGAATGTTCCCGTTTACAACTGTGCACTATTTCAAAATTAATGATACGAACTGAGTAAAGGCTGTTTTCATATAGGTTTTGCGTGTTTCTGTACTAGTACCTTCAGCGCTGCCCCCTCCCCACGAAGAGGCTCCCGATATTCAAGCCCAGTTTGAACCGCACGCTGCACCGGCAAATGTGCGACTTTCACTCTTAACACGTTTGCAGGTATGCATTCCGGCTGAAAAAGGCAGTCAGCAGAGTGAAGTACAGATCCAGATTAATTTGTTCAGTTCAGATTCTTCAATCAGACGCCGGGTCTCGAAACGAGGCCGTCGGTTACAGAGTAACATGAACTCTGAAAGTATTCAGTTTTAGCACCAAGCTTCTGATATTTGTATTCGCTCCGTTTCGTAACAAGTAACACAGGCAGCCTTGGAATAGAGAGGGCACCAATTACGAATAATATTACTGTCGCAATTTTCTTTTGTAGCCTAACGGGAGTCGCAAGCCAGTATATAGGTTCGGCCACACAGAGCGCTACGCTATGTTCGCTACGTAAGCTACGTACGCTGTGTACACTCTGCGACGCAGCTAACATAGGGAACATAGCGTACGTAACGTACGGGAGTCTGTGTGGCCAGTCACTTGGCAATAAAGGGAGATATTTTTCTGTTCGTATAGCGAACATAGCGTACGTAGCGCTCTGTGTGGCCGAACCTTATCTCATGGGCAGACTACATCAGTATCCAGAGATACTCACACCTTCCGTAGAAGCCTGCGGTGTCGCCTGGAAACTAACATTAAATGTCACTTTGAATCACAGCTGTTTTCATGTAACGTGATCATTCATGATAGTAAGAGTCAGAAAGTGCACTGCAACGTGGCCTTGCTTTTATTTACTTATTGCAGATACAAATCTGTGTCACAAAGCGCGTCACATTGCATATGTACGAGTGTGAATTGTTCTTCTTTGTACTTCGTTAAACACTAACCATGTTACAAAATAAGTTTCCGTATAAAATATGTATGCACTGTCCGGTCATTGGGAGTCTACGTATATGATGACGTCATGCATATGTGGGATTATTTTATCTGAAGCACTGACGATACTGCTCATTATAAAAAAAAAGCTTACATCGCTGCACTTCCATTGTGGCTGCTGTGTCAATTCTGATGATACAGCATTGTTAAATTAATAAATTATAAAGAACAGATTTATAAGCATTGAACTAAATAAGGTAAAGGTGTCCCTGTGCTTAACTGTTTAAACACTGCGCCATGAAGACGTATGCGGGAGCGGATGTATGGATCCACATTTTCTCGACCTCGGCACTAGTCCCCCCCTCCACTTCCGCATCATTGTTACATTCCCCTTCATTTCTCATCTTGTAGGACCATGAGCTGTCTGTCTAAAATCAAATTAATTCCAAATTGTAAACCTACAGTACTAAATCTTATGGAAAGGCGTAAAGAAGTTTTTGAGATGAAACGTGGACGGACAGACAGTTACAGAATATGTAAGATTTGAGGCTTTCACAGCGGTGACTATGAAGAAAGCAGTCTTCTGGGATTTGGCACCGTGTATATGTGGTGTTAACCGACGTTTCGGAGGAACGTATCGCCTCCATCTTCAGGGTAGAAGAAAAAATATAAGAAATCTGCAAGACAGTCTGCTTTTACCGGTTCTCACGGTCTCTTCGCTTGCAGATTTTTTATATTTTTTCTTCTACCCTGAAGATGGAGGCGATACGTTCCTCCGAAACGTCGGTTAACACCACATATACACGGTGCCAAATCCCAGAAGACTGCTTTCTTCAGTTACAGAATACTTTCATTTCGCGCATTTTCTTTGGGAATGCACAATTATGAAAGCCTATTAACAATCGTGGCAGGGTTTACTGAAGCAAGGTCGTGATAATGATGTATCGCTCTGACGGCTTTTCTGCTCTGAATGAGAACAAATGAAAATAATCACACCTCAACAAGAAGGCAGACATGTCAATCCTGCATGTGTCTGTTTGGCGAATGCTGGCGTATGTACCCAGGCTTCTCTCTCCGAATAGCCTTTAGTGCAAATGTACGATGATGCTGTATAGCCTCAGGGGAAACGAGTTTTCATTTCATCGGATTGGACGGTGGTCTTGTTTTCCTTATACTGACTGTGCTTGGCGCAGAGCTGACAGCCTTGGTATCGGTCCGAGTACTCCGCTCCGCTTGATTTCGTTACTGATGACAGCCAGAACCGCTGACACTGCAATTGCATTTTCCGAACAATCATTAACACTGATCAGTGTTATACGAGGGGTATAATAACAGGTAATTCTTGGGACTGCCGGTCACGGTAGCCGAGCGGTCTAAGGCGTGCACTGCCTTCGCTCGCTCGGAAGCCGGGATCGTGGGTTCGAATCCCACTTAGGGCATGGATGTTTATGTGCGTTTCTCTGTGTTTGTGTACAGGTAGAGGCCTTGCTACGAGCTGATCACCCGCCCAAGGAGTCCTACCAAATGTGTAAGATCTAAAAAAATCGAAGTGAACGGAGAAGTTCATGGAGGTAGGCCTAGACCCACTGGGGCTGTAGTGCCAAGGAAAAAAAATTCTTGGGATATTTACTGACGCCTTTTCAGCTGCATAGGTTACACTGTGTAGCGTCAAGTGGTAGGAATGTGTGGAAGGGAGCAGTTGTAGCCTGTTTTAGTACTAACACAGCATATGCCTGGAGGAGGGACTGAGGAAAGGCACGAAAAACCTAAATTAGGATAGCCTGTCTGCGGGCCGAGATATGATCCCGGGGCCTTCCGAACAAGAGACTGGAGTACTGGCCCCTTCACGTGAAGTTCTGATAAAATGTTCTGGGCTGAATGATTTTTGATTTAATTTGCTGTATGTCGATTTGGTTGCAAAAATGAAAGATTGCACGTCGTTAAGCAGTGAACTTTCTTAGAACGGCAGTCGAGGCAGCCACCATGTTTTTCTTGAGCCATGTGTGATAAGTGATAACGTTAGAGTCGACTGTGGAAGCTTCAGACACAAACACCAATCCTGCGAGTTTATATACTGTCTGCCCTCACAGTCATTCTAATGAGGCTAAGGCAGACGCTTACTACTGCTACACCTCGCTTTTGCCAAACTCGTTCCTTTCACGGAGTGCTGAAGGTTGACTGGTTTCTTTGGCGGACGAGCGCTGCCAGTACATCCAAAGCCGCACGGCGGTGCAGAGATACGTAGGAATTTCAACCTATTGACGCTTCCCTCTTTACGGCTGTTTTCGAAATGCTGTAGACTGAACAATTCTGAGGTATATTAAAAGGTAAAGTTGTCCTTGTTATATATGAGACAAACTCCGTCTTAAGTGCAACAATTTAAATTGTTGCACTTAAGACGGAGTTTGTCTCATATATATTGTGTGAGTGTAACAGGATGCTTAAATATAATATTGTCCTTGTTCTTCGCCATGAAGGCGTATGGGGGAGTGGATATATAGATCCATATATTCTTGACCTCTGCAGTTATTTGCATATTAGTTTCATGTCCCTGCCGCGATATCCACGGCACCCATTGGATAGGAGGCTGGATGGGCGAACTCATTAGCCTTTTGTATCCAGGATTTCATTTCAGCGATGGTTTCAAAAGTCTGTTGCTAAATTGACACTCAGCTCATGCAGGGTCTCATAGAGGACAGAACTGTATCTCGGAAGCGTTCTTCGTGTTCTGGGAGTTGAGGTTCTCACAGCGGTTCTATCTTCCTATTCTTCGACCCTGAATATGGAGGTGATATGTTGCTCCGAAACGCCGCGTGACTTTCAACAAACTACACGGCATTATATCGCAGAAGATTGTACTCTTAATTTCTCTTCGTCCGGTTTGTAGATATCTCAGAGTAAATCGTCCCTTGTGCTTATCAGCCGTGCCACTTTATTCATGTATTTCCAGATATCGGGTATTTCCGGCATGCCGACAAACTCTGCCAAAATCTCAGTCTTGTCGGATAAGCATCTTTATTGTAAATAAAATAATCAAGGCACCGGAACATGGGTGTTTTACATTTCGTTTTAAACATGTAATTCACAGGGCCAGTTTTGGAGGTGCAACTTGTATTTGTGGACCGGTTGTGTGCCACGTTGCCGTGTATTGTAGTTGTTTCGTCTTAAAATCGGATTCATGTCAGTTTGTCTACAGCGGTAGTAAGTAGTAAGTCAAAGTTCCAAATTTGTTCACTTCAATGACAATTTATATACGTAGAATGCAGAAATATAACAGAACATTTGGAAGACGTAGGAGTAGATGGGATAATAATATATGAAGGGATCTTAAAGAAATGGGGTGTCAGGAAGCGGATTAGTTACAGCTGGCTCAGGAGAATGTCCAGTGGCGGGATACTGTAAACACAGTAATGAACCTTCGGATCCCATAAACATAAATGTCTTGCTGTCCAGCTAGGCGACTACCAGCTTCTAAAGAAGGATTCTGTTCCATAGAGGTAGTTCTTTAGTAGTGAAGAGGGTATTTCTGATGTATCAGATGCTTCTGTAAAGTGTTCATATCTCGGCCAGAATGGGATAGATAAGCATATCCTAATTTTGCAATGCTCCAGTCTTACCAGAAGAATGGCAGAGATTACCTTAAAATGCGCCACGATCGACGATTTCTTAGCCCTTTCGTGCACTCGTGCATAATCATTACGCCTGCCATTATGACTATGTATGTCATATGCACTAAAAGAAGTCTGTTAAAGACACATCTGAGTATGTGCGACATGTGAAGATGGGCTACATGACATGTGCAGTGCTTACGTCTCCGACTTTTTACAACGAGTTTATCCGTTGTAGAGTTAACTCTCTGTACAGCTTGTTCTCCATTTAGCGATATAATACTCTGCAAACGCTGTGATTAAGATCTCTATGTAAAAATGAAATATGGTCGTCACGGTCTATTTCCATGAACTTTGAACCTCTGAGAAGGCAGTGCCAACTTACAGACCAAACCAAACTTGTTTCTTCTCCATTGTCTTACAATTGATGTCTTTAGGAGCTGTCGGGAAGCAATCAATGATGTAACAGTATGAGAACTAAACATTATGAATTACTCTCGCCTGGTTACAAATTCTGATATGGAGGTTTGATGAGTGGATGTTTTTGATTTCAAGGTGGACGCAAAACCACTTCATGAATACACACGTTGCATTAAAGGAACTTCACATATCAGGACACGCAGGCTAAGCATAAATTTATTTTCGGTTTCAGCGACCCCTCATGTCAAAACTGACATGGCTGATCGCCCGAGAAGACTTAGTTGCATTTAGCGGTAACGTCTATTCTGGAGGTGCCCGGTTCGAATTTCGGCTGGAACACCGAATATTCTGACTGAGATTTTCATGGTTTTCCTACGTGCATCCAGGCAGACACCGGGATAGGCCACGAACACTTCCTAGATCGGCGGTTCTCAAGTAAACATTTCCCACAGCATTCAATCGTTTAGAAAGTGCCGCGCCATAGCTCAAGCGGTTAGTCGCTGGCTTCCCACCGCGGCGGCCCGTGTTTGATCCCGGGTCTGGTCAAGTGGGATTTGTGATGGACAAAGTGGCGCTGGGGCAGGTTTTCTCCGAGTACTTCGGTTTCCCCTGCCAATCTTCATTCCACCAATTAGTCCACAATCACCATCACCTATCATCTGGGGCTGGTTCAATAGGCCAGAAGTGACCGCAGTACAAGGGACTTAGTCCCACTCCACTACCAATAAAAAATAATCGTTTAGATATACACGTATGTTCTGTGGCCATGTAGCTTAAAAGTGTAACTTCTTACGTGTTAAACACATCCTGTAAAGAAGACCGTTATTAACTACAGTTTAATTTACGACAACTTACTAAATACTGACAAGCTTATTGATGTTCTTCCACAGCTAACCGAAGACCCGCTTGAAGATTTGCGTCTGTCAATTTGTTGCGAAACTAGTTTCCCAAAAAATGAAGATGATCGTTGCAAGAGATCTACTTATTAATCACGAAAACTGCTTGTAACCGCGCGAGGAACTACGGGTGATTGCATGTGTCCACTGGAATCGCTGGTCTGAATACTAACAGCCTCGTAAAATAAACCACGCAAGAAATACGATATCATAGTCTGGAATTTTACTGGTTCGGAGACCTTCCTTGGACATGCCCTTGGCCCTGAGACCGGTGATCCTGAGTAAGGTCTTTCGTGATTTTCTTCAGTTTTCTGTAAAATGGCAGTTTAGTACGTTAATTCAGGCCACGGCCATTTCCTTCCACATCCGTCTGCAGTTCATCATTCCCTATCATCCTATCATTCGACGCTATGTAATTCTGAACTGCGTCACTGATAGTCATTAAATGAGCAGTAAATAAATGAAATAATTGGACACGCCAAACAGTGTGCTGTATAAGTCTGGGGAGCCAGGATAGCTCTGTCAGTATACCGGCTGGACGGCCGGGGTTCGATTCCCGGCAGAGGCATAATTTCCAGACCGGCTCTCGAACCCACCCAGCCTCCTATCCAATGGGTACCGGGGGCTGTTTGCACGGGGGTAAAGCGGCCGGGTCATGAAGCTAACCACTCATCTAGTGCCGAGGTCAAGAATGGCGAAGCTATACCTCCACTCTCCTATACGTCTTCATGGCGTATTGCTTAAGTTCTTAGGCTCATGAACATTTTACCTTACCTTTGCGATATAAATATAACGAAAATTTTGTACTGTTGATGACAGAATTCTTCATAACCACCGCTGCGAGAACCCCAAATCCTACATTTTATATTGTTGCTTACGTTATTATTTGACAATTTTCTGTGGTCAGCTGCTAAAATAAGTATCAGATCGTCATAAGAGTGCGAAAACTGCGGAGTTTCTAATCTGTAAGAGATTATTGAACGTTTTCGAAGTAATCGATTTGGCAACGTTGCATCAACCTGTTTAGGAAGGGTCTTTAAGAAGGGTAGCTTTTTATATGGGAAGAGGCTCCGATCCCCCGCCCCCCTAAGAGTTGTTCATGGCTCTCACACTACCACCAACCACCACGCTGCACTTGACTTGCTGCAACTGGTTTACACGGGTGAGGCCCCTGAGGAGGAAGTAGCATACCACTGGTTTGTTTTTTCTTTCCTTTCTGAACTCTTCTCACATGTTCTTCGTATCGTATTTGTTTGAAAATGAATTTCCTGGTGGGCGAGTGAGTTACACAAGACATTACCCAGTCTCAACTCATTACAGATGCTGAAAGCATTGGAACGGCGGCAAGGAAAATGACGTTCAAACACAAAAAAGTAAATCTCATCATGCCGCCAAATTTATCTACGCACTCGGGTGGTCAGAAAGGGCAAATCTGCACGAAAATTACTTTCTTTCTAATCTTGTTCTTTGGAATTGAGCTACTGAAGCTCACATGAGATATAAACTTCACTGCATTAATTTTTACGAGGGGCAGTCAGAAAGTTCCCGGAATGGTGGTATAGCACTCTAACGGTAGGACATACGGCAATGCTTACCTAATCACCTTCAAAGTAGGACCCTTGCGCGCACACACACTTGCTCCATCGATTCTGCCATTGTTGGAAGCAGCGGTGGAAGGCTTCTTTTGGAATCTTCCGGAGCTCAGCCGTCGTATTCGATTTGATGTCCTCCATGGTTGCGAAGCGTGACCCCTTGAGGCCCATTTTCAGGATAGGGAACAGCCGAAAGTCACTAGGCGCGAGATCCGGAGAGTACGGTGGTTGAGTGATGACAGGAATGTTTTTCTCGGCGAGGAATTGTTGCACAACAAGCGATGTGTGGCTCGGTGCTGCGTTATCGTCCCTGCCATTTGTCATGCCGCTTCCTCCGAACCGCATCGCGCAACCTCTACAAAACTTGCACGTAGAAATGGCCAGTAACAGTCTGTCCAGGCGGTACGAACTCATGCTGCACCAATGAATGCAATGAGCATCACTTTGTCTTTGGATCTGACGAGGCGTGATTTTTGGTCGGGGAGACGATGCTGTGTGCCACTCCGATGACTGCATCTTCGTCTCCGGATCGTAGGCGAACACCAATGACTCATCACCAGTGACGATCTATTTGAGAAACGTCGGGTCCTGCGTACTTTTGTCAAACAGATCGCCAGCGACCATCATGCGACATTCCATCTGATCCGTGGTCAGCTGCCTCGGAACAAACTTCGCACTGACGCGTCTCATCTTGAAATCATCGGGCAAAATGGCATGAGTGGATCCGTGAGAGATACCAACTTCTTGTTCCAACTCCGCGATGGCCATTCTTCAATCACAACGAATCAGTTGTCGCACTTTTACAATCATTTCTTAGGTTCTGGATGTCGAAGGTTTCCCGCTGCGCTGGTCATCCTCTAACGTCTCCTGCCCATTCTTAAACCGGGAAAACCAGTCATAAACTGCGGATTTCTTTAGTGCAGTATCACCGTAAACTTGCTGCAGGGCCGATTGCGTCTCTGAAGCAGATTTTCCCAATTTGCACATGAATTTGATGTTCGCACGCTGTTCGAACTGCGACATTGCTCCGAATGACCAACACTCACGTCTAATTCAAACGGAACAGTAACGACACTACACGCTGAAACCTGTCTAGACCTGTTGCGCCTGCGAGCAGACATGCTCAGCTCCCCACCACAACAGTGTGTGCGCTATCTTATCCCCTGTTCTCCGTCTGCAGGGAAATTCCGGGAACTTTTTGACTGCCCTACGTAAGGCATTAATTTCGCTGACAAGCGACGGTCGCTCGGTCGGTATAGTTTGCTTGCGGACTCAAGCCACGGAGTTTCCTTTGTTTGTAGTTCCATTAAGCCGAATCCTTCTAGAGAAGTTGATGGTCATTTAGCTCGAAACTCTACGACTTTTATGGAATCCAAAAGTTCACTGCCATGTTCAGAAGTACCCTCCACTGACTGCATAATTCGTCACTTCCCTCGGCGTCTTGTTTCTTTAAAACCCATCCTGATATAGTCTCATCCACACCTCCCAAAACTTTTTTTATTCACCCTTCATGTTTTCCGGCTGAAATTCCATGAGCATTTCGGTCTCCAAGATGCGTGTTGTACTCGTATGTTACGCCCTCAACGTCTTAGTGTATTTGAGTGCCACGATCATATTTGATAAAAATATACTTCAAATTACGAAGCTTCTGATGTAATTTTGTTCTTTGTCCTCGCCCGTTTCTATGCTCAGATATTCTGTCCATTATTTTGTTCTGAAATAATCTCAGTACACCGTGCATCCCCCCCCCCAATTTTAATTTTATAAATTTTTATTTATATCTAAATAATTGGGTCGCATCTCCCCGGAATAGCTCAGCCGGTGTAGCGACAGGGCTACGGGCTTAACGACCGAGGAATAGGGGTTCCATTCCCGGTAGGGGCGAGAGTTTTCTCTTCTCCACAACATCTAGACCGGCTCTGAGGCCAACCCGGCCTCCTGTCCAAAAGGTTCCGGGGGTAAAGCGACCAAGACGCGAATTTAATCATTCACCTTCATCTAATGCCGAAGCCAAGCTGTACCTCCAGTCTCTCATATGTCTTCGTGGTTTGGTGCTTAATTGCTCAAGCACAGGGATAACTATACCTTTTATTTCCCATCTAGAAATGTAAAGATTAAAATATACAGAATTTTAATCCTTCCGACTTTTCATATGGGTGTGAAATCTGATTTTACGTTAAGGTAGTAATGTAGATTGAAGTCCCTTACGAAATGGTGCGGGGGAAAACAGTTGGATTTCAAGAGGAAGAAGCAACACAGATTGAAAAAAACTGCACAGTGATGAGCATCATCTGGTTGCTGGTTAGGATGCTCAAATCAAGAAGGGTGAGATAAGAGGGGATATAAGCCTGCATAAGAGAAATTAAAAATGAATACAACATTTTGGTCGGAAAACCTGAAGGGAAGAAACCATTTGGAATAAATGCGTGAACGGGAGGACATATCCTTGTAAGGGGAATATTTTTATTGTGCAGACAGTGTCCATGGATCTGCGCTTCACGGCGACCGGTTCTCTGCTTGCCGCGAGGGGCATACTGATTCATCGGCACAATTTGCATGCGACTCGCGGCAAGCAGCGCATCGGTCGCCGTGAAGTGCAGATCCGTGGACCCGGTCTGCACAGTATTCTTTGTATAATACAGTGTGCGGTTGTGGGCGTGATTGGTCTAGAGGCCTGTGGAAATCTCTTGTGAACATGGCAAGGAACCGTTGGATTTTACAAATTGTGGGGAATTTCCTGATTAGCTGAGCGACTGTTAGCTTCTCAAGAAGGATTCTGTGTAATGTAGTTAGTTACGCTGTATAAAATACAAAATGGGCTTAGTAGATGTGTGCTTATTGCGTATCACGACATTTCCGTCCATACGCTGGTGAGCCTGTGAGATCTCGAGACACCACGCAACCACGCTTTGTAGGCGATGACTATGGTTTTCAACACTGCACTCCTCTCAGACTCGACTTTCAAGATTATTTCCACTACATTCACCAATCATCACCACAGTAATTGTGAAACACAAGGACACAACGTCTAAATCTGCAATTACAAACCCCAACATTTATACCTGCACCTGCGCAAAAAATCGTAAAATCAGAAACCATTCAAGTTGGCTGAAGCGGTAGCGCTTTTAACTTGAATCGTGAAGTGCTTGGCTCTAATCTGGACCGGGACCCCGACTATCGTGACCGATATTTTGCTCCAGGCAATTATAAGATAAAGCTATCCCTGTAACTGGCCGTGAAGGCTCATAAGGCTGTGATACGTCGAGGCTCCCACATTTTCTCTAGACAACTGACTTACAGATGGCGGTGAGGTTGTCAGCCTTCACCCTCCAGGAAGATTCCTGGTACTCATTTCTGTTGGGGGCTGAGTCGACCCCAGGGCCATAGTGCGACTGGAAGGATTAGGTAAACTGAAAATTTTCACCTCATCGGGACTCGAACCTGCGACCTTTCGGCCTTGTTACGCTACCGCGTGCTCCCAGACATAGAGGTAACTCCTCAAAGTACGCCACCACATACTTGTCAGTTCATTATTCACTAATCGTTCCATCCGACGCTACACAGTCTGAGCTACTGACGCCGTCGCTATGTAATCAGTAAAGAAATGAAGCAAAATGAGAATGCAGACAGCACGGAACGTTTTGTTTTTACAGAGAACGGGATATACACTAAAGAAGGGACATTGACGAAAAATAAATATGTCGAACTAGGATTAAACAAGAGAATAAAGAGAAAGTGGAACAGACCTGGCGGAACAACGGAAGGCGATCTGCTATACAGTGGGACCAGAGCGGACCAGTAGGGTTCAAAGGGTGAAGTCTGCTTGTCACGAAGACTTTCGTCCTTAAGGAATTCCTTCCAATTTGAAATGTCTTGCGAAAATATTAGGGATGGAGGTCTGTCGAGATGTCTGTGCAAATGTGTAACATCTGAACCATTCAAGCTGGTCGTTTTCCGATCCACTCAGTGTAAAGGACATCAGAAATGTCTGCGACCTTATGTTCGTGAGTTATAAATATACTGATATCCTCTTGAATTCTGAAAGCATCAAAATAAATTTGCCTTCTTATACAGTAAACGAAAATGTACTGTTAAACAAAACATGCTCACTTTAATAATTACTCGTAATTAGGAGTCACTGAATTACAAAACTTTTGATAAACAGGTATCATGTGAATTGCTTTCACTGTCTTTTTTTTTAACAGAACATACCAATTTACTTTCCACCCCGTAATGGAAAACAAAAAACGAATCTGAATTTCTATGACTGACGTCATTAGAAGTAACAGTACTTAAGACCCATCATTTATTCCTCGGGTTGAACCGACGAGGGCATATATTTCGAATAAGTGACCTTGAAGTACAGTGCGTACAATCAAGTGCGCGCCGCGGCTGCAATTTGCCGTGAGTCATACCACCGCAGAACGGATGCAGTCGCGGGGAGGAGTTGCAACACTCCCCGCGACTGCATCCGTTCTGCGGTGGTATGACTCGGCAAATTGCAGCCGCGGCGCGCACTTGATTGTACGCACTGTATATATCTCTATGCTACTGCGCACTAGGCAGCAATCAGTACAGCGGAGCCGCGATTAAATGACCCCGGGCACCACCTGCATGTGACGTGGCAAGCCCCAGCTCGGGTGCTCAACTCCAAACGTTGCAGGATGTAAATGCAGCTATGAACATCGAAGGAAAAGTGCTCGCAAATAAAACATGCGCCTTACCAATATGTGACCGTCTGCCAGTCCTGTTTCGAGACGAACAACGCTGACGTCATTCTCGTCCGCTGCTGTTTGAAGGCAGACGTGGCTGACAGCGCTGATGACGAAGGGTCACTTCATCGCGGCCCGGGTATAGGGATATCCTTGCATGCTGCAACAAATCTGTTCTTACGCCTAGGATCCTACCCACGTCTTTTTTGTTTGCGTCCAGTCTTATGTCACCAGCGTCAGCCTTATGAAAAGCAAATAGATGAAAGCAGGGACGTGTGATTATGGCACCTCCCCCTCCACCCCCTAACTGCTTGTCACTCTCTACATTACTCAGACACCCTTATATCTGTTCAGATATACACTCGTCGAGAAACTGACAGTCACTCATCTGGTCACAGTATTCACCATCTAGGCTCTAACTACACCGAAGAGACAAGGCGAAAGGCGTTCGATGGCGCAGACAGACGCGAAGAATTAAATAATGCCGCCCTCACCGACTGATCAAGAGATGATGTATCAAGCACACGACCAATCATGGCTGATACTGTCTGGTGCAGTCCAAATTGAAACGGTGGAGGCAAATTACACATTTAAAAGTTCTGCTTTATACGAAGAAAATTGGTAGTTGTTTCTTTGTCCTGCCTAAGCTCAATTACGAAAGAAGAAATTAAACCGTCAGGTGTTCTATTGTTCACAAGCGGATGAGTTCAAGTCTGTTTTCCTCTTTCGTGACTCCATTTTTAAAACCAACCATAGGCCTATTAATTTATTTGTGTTTGTTCATTCCATTTTGCGTCAGTAGCTCATATCTGGACTCGAATGTTAGAATGTGAAAGGAAGCGGTCGTGGCCTAGTTTGAGGTACTATCCTAGCATACTGCCACGGCACTTTCATCACTCGACATCCTGTTCACAGCTAGACCAGAACTGCCCAGAAATTACCTGCTTGTTCAATGTGGAGGCAAGTGACATTTAAGACGATGTACGGGCGAAGGCACACCAAGGAAACTGGCAACCACAAGGCAACCGCAATTTCCGAAAACTGTCGTCAGCCCGAGTTGAACGCATGTTACTGAATGGAGCAGCGCAAATTGAGGAAACGGCAATGCAGTTTCCTCAATTTGCGCTGTTCCATTCAGTGACATGTGTTGAACTCAGGCTGATAACAATTCTCGGAAAATGTGGTTGCCAGTTTCCTCGGTGTGCCCTCTCCGTTACCACCATTATGGAATCCCAAGGTTTCCCGCCACTTAGCTCTGTAGTGAAGCAGTTAAAACCAGTCCACGTCCTCATATCCTACTTCATTACCGCCCAACTTAATAGCATTTTCCAATACAGGTATATCCTTCCCGTCAGGTTTTCTGATTACAAACTTGTGCGCGCCCCTCCTTCCGTGCTACATGTCCCAGCCACCTCACTCGCCTTCATCTGAACATTTTGAAACTATCCGATGGAGAGTAAGGACTAAGGAGCTATTATCTCTTCTTCTTTGTAGTGCGCTGTTTGACCTAATTATCTCTCCGAGGTTCCACCGTGTGTTTTCAAGTCCAATGAGGCATCCGTATCCGTATACTTGTAACATTATGTGAGATCGAAGTTGTATATTCCTTTCTGTCGCAGTCAGTTTGATGTTTCTAGATAATGTACTGAAAGCTTTAGATTCTACTATCGCTGCAGAACCCGCTCTGCTATTTATCCATTGCTTGATACATAACGACGTTTTCACTCGTTTCAAAGCACTTGTAGCAATTTTGGCCTCGTGGCCTAAGAACTATAATGGCACTCTCTAGAAATGATCAGGATTGTACACACTGTTTCACTATTTTTCTTTCTTTAACCGAACCCCAGTCCACGTTAACATTCCGCCAGTAGGTAGTGACTACAGGGCTCCGTCACTGGGCAGCATGCATATGTGGGAAAATGAAAGTAGTTTGGGTACATTGGTATTTACCAGTGAAGAGCGATCCCAACTGAACTTAACTTTCATCTGAACTATTCCAAATGCAACTTCCTTTTACTGAAAATCTTCCAGATTGAAACTAATGACTAAGAAAAATCCGTGGTTTTAGTCCGCAATCGAATTATACCGACCGAGCGACCGCCGCTTGTCGGCGAAGTTAGTGCCAACTTTGGCGGATAGAGGGTGCCACGTGCTCAGCGAGTATACAAATGTCATAGATACAGGTCTGCAATACCGAGTTTGTTCGAAATCGCTCATGCACTTTGTGTCCTATTACGTGCGGACGGTTAACAAAACTGATAGGTGATTTGCGATTTTTTCAAAACGGGCCTAAATAATGCCCAAATTATGTGTAACCTGAACTTATGCCATGCTTTGAATCATATAAGCCCAAGAGCTATGTGTAGGCATTCTGTACAATATTCTTGAAGTAAGTGCATCCGCACTAAACGGAAACTGTCTCAAGTTTAAAAATGTTCATTCATTTCCCTTAGAATTCACTAAAATTCACTCTGAATGTGAGTGGTTAGGCCGAGATGACTCAGTCGATATAGCGACGGGGTATGGTTTGAACAGCCGGGGTTCGATTCCCGGCAGACGCAAGATTTATCTCGTCTTCGCAGTGTCCAGACCGACTGTGGAGCCATCCAGTCTATCCGATGGATACTGGGTCTCCTTGCCCGGAGGTAAAACGGCCGGGGAGTGAAGCTAACTACTCACTTCCATCGTCAAGAACAGTGGAGCTGTACCTCCACTCCCCATGTCTTCGTGGCATAGTACTTAATGAATTAAGTACAGGGTTACGCGAGTGTGAGTGTACATCACATACTGAAGTGAGACAAATCGTCAGTTTCTGCGTCCACATCCTCACCCACAGATGCAATCGGTTTATCTGTTCTCACCACAGTAAACAGCTGCAGCTTCAGGAGCCACGCCTGCTTGCCTTCTAGATGGACCGACTACATTTCTGATGGATTACACATGCTAAGAAAACTCATTAATGGGCGATTTAAAATTCTTTCCGTAGCAACAAAAGGCTGAAAACAGGCCACAACATTTTTAATACTTACCAACTCTCACGTTACGAAGACAAAAGTTCTTCTTTCGCAAAGAATACTGTCGACTTTGTGAACTAGGCCACGAAAACTAAACTACACAACGGCCTTCACAAATTTTCCTGAGCGCATCTGTACAGGCTTGCGTTTTGCTATAACACATTAGGGAATGGCGTTCCTAATTTAACATTACACATATCCTGAGGAACCGGGAGATCTCGGTCAGTATGGCGACTGGTTACGGGCTGGATGACCAGGGTTCGATGGCCGTAAGATGCAACTTTTTTCTCTCTCTTCACTAGTGTCCAGACCACCTCTGAGACCAACCCTAGGGGCTCTTTCTCCAGTGGTAAAGCAGATCGCGTGACTTTATCTAGTGCTGAGGTTCAGAATGCATAAGCCATACGTCACTACGTTGCGGCATTTGATTTATTGTCATGAGTATCATAAAGCAGCGACTACCAGGTATTTTCATCAATATTACCAAACATTAACCAATTGTGTCTAATTCCATTGAGGATATCCTTTGCTGAGGAGCTAACAGTCGCTTCGCTGGTCAAAAATGTTCATTACCATGTCCTCATGAGACCGGCACTAGTCCCTATCCTGAGTCACGTGAATGCAATCCTCACCCTCGTCCTATTTTCTTAAGTCCGTCTTAATGTTATCTTCCTCTCTACGCTGCCGAGGTCAAGAAAATGTGCATCTATACATCCACTCCCCCATACGCCTTCATGGCGTAGTGTTTAATTAGTTAAGCACAGAGACAACTTTGTTTTCATTGGCGCTAGAGCCCTCATTTGGGCCTTGGCCTACCTCCATGAAACCCTCCCTTTCACTTCGGTTTTACTAGATCTTAGACATACGGTAGGACTCCTTGGGCGGGTGATCAGCTCGTCGCAAGGCCTCTACCTGTACACAAACACAGAAAAACGCACACAAACATATATGCCCTGAGTGGGATTCGAACCCACGATCCCGGCTTCCGAGCGAGCGAAGACAGTGCATGCCCAGAAACAACTTTACCTTTACCTCTGTATGCTTACCCTTCAGGGCTTCTCTAGCATTTCACATTTCCCTTGCGTTTGCTGCAAGCACAGCCTGTATTAACCAGTTCTGAGATATACGTATAATACGTTCGTATTACATTCTGTCAGGACAGCTCTGTGCTAAATTCACTATCTACAGACTGGCAGATCGGAGTTCGATACTGGGAATGGACTTTTCTTCGCTAACACTTCCTCCTCCGACTTTTGGGCCTTCCCAGACGTCTATCCGATTACCGTGGGTAAAGCGATCGGAGCGGACGGGACCATCTACTTCTCGGCTTGAATACGGTAGTTCACTCACTTCTTTTTGCTACCGCAGTTTAATGCAATAAAACTTACAGATTTCTTGGTAATGTTTCTCATTACACATACTGTATCGCGCTCTGGGTCAGTGTACACACGTGCTTCCTGTTATTCTGGACTTTGAAGTGGTCAGTCAGTTTGTGTGTAGTGCTGGACAGCAAACGTGTCACCAGTACCCTCAGGACAGGGCACTCTGCATGTTCCTCTCAGCCTGTGTGCGGCAATTCAGTAGCCTAATGTCAATGTAGAGAGCCGATATAGCCACGGACTGGTGGACCGAGGAACAGTGGTTCCATTCCAGGCAGGGGTAAAAGATTTTTCTCCAGAGCGTTTAGACCAGCTCTAGGGCTCACCCAGCCTCCTGTCCAGAGGGTACCGCTGGCTTTTTCCTGGGGCTAAAGCGACCGTTCACCTCCATCTAGTGCCGAGAAAAGAAAGCTGAAAAGTAGGTGCACATATATCCTGAATTTTAACACATCCTTTCTGGCCCTGACGTTCAGTTTATTGCTTATACAACTCAGTTGTACAGACCGAAAATTATTTGGCCTTCACTTCTTTAAATATACATATGTATATATCAAACAAAAGTTGTAGACCTTAGTAAGAATTATATTCTGCGTCATGTGCCAAGTTCTTGTGCGATGATGAATTTTTAAGAAAATTATAAAATTAGATTTGGTCTTCTTGTAAAGTTAAGAGTTGTGCTCAAACAATAGCTACCTCCATTGACCAGAGTACTTCTTGAGGGAAAGTGATAGTCGCTCAGCCGGTCAAGAAACATCCTACCTTTTATGGAACAGGGACTTCACTGCGGTGTTCACGTCCCCCTTCTGTCCCCCCCCCCCTACTGCACCGTATCCTGAACCTATTGAATCCAGCTCACATCCTGTTTACGTAAGAATGATTTTAATATTCTTGTATCTATGTCTAGGTCTTCGGGTGGTAACAGACTAAGATTCTGTATGCATTTCTCATCTACCCTCATGTGTGATCTTGTCCTAATATTTGGCGGAGGGTACAAACGCTGAAGCTCCTCATTCTGTAATGTTCATTGCCCTGACACTGAATCAGTACCGACCAAAACTAAATTCGCGTGACAGTTTTTGTTTCTTGATCATGAGACGGAACGGGCGTAAAAGCTCAACCCGTGAAGTTCGATTATTGCTCGATATAAAATTTATGCAATGTATGCACTGAATAGCTGGATGTAGTCCTACTAGCCTCGGGACAGAAACTGAATCGCGGAACGTAAAAGTACGCCATTTTGTTACAGCAATGCTGTATATGCGTGGGCGACAGTGTACACATGATTTCGAGGGAAATAGCAAACTCTTGTAAGCAGGTTATTTGCTAATGGCATAGCAGAAACATACTCTACCACGAAACCGTGTGTTGCTATTATACATACAGTGATCTGGTGAGTATGAGATAAGACAAGCAGTGAGTAATATCATTAAAAGAAGAAAGACGTGACGCACAGGAAGTGTGAAGTGGAGTTGATGTGTGCTTCTGTATGCATCCCATAACCACTGCTGTGGGAGATGTAAAAACAGTTGACTACATCAACACAACTTGTGATTCTGGAACCATGCATGAGTCCGAGTATGAATGTGCTTGTTTCAACCGCTGGGAGTTAAGAGTCTGGAAAATGCGCTCAGTAAGGCGGCTGCCTGCAGACTGTAAGACGGCCCGAGAATTTTCTGTGTGACATTTGAAGTTCTCATGGCTGACTATGAGAAGATGTGATGCCGTGTGATCTGGTACGAGTTTACTGACATTTCGTGCTTCATCTTTAGAGTGAACAAGTCAGTCGACCGTAGAAAAAGTGGTATGGATACGTTTCTTAGCTCAGAGAATTAACCTTTTCTCAGCCTATGTCGTACCACTTCCTGGACTCGGCTTACTCTCCTACCCTGAATATCGTAGCAGGTTCCTTCAGACAAGAAATATATGAGGACTACACAGCATCACATAACTGAAGACAGTCTTCTTCAAACGTTTTCATGTCGTTACCATGTTCTTTTTCTGGACTATTTTTTTTTCATCATATTCAATGGGGATGGTGAGCTGTTACCACGGCGGTTAAGCGGCCGGAGCGTGAAACTGACCACCCATATCCATGTCATGCCGAAATTACAAATGTGTGGACTTGTACTTCAAGTCACCCACATCCCATCGTGCTGTGGTGCGTAGGCACAAGAACAGCCTCTCATATGAATTCCATAGAATTAAAATCCGAAAATCTGTTCAGTCTGTCTTTCTGTGTTGTGAAATAACGTATACCATATACTGCATCTAGATATCGGTACTGATTCCAGATATTGAAATTCGGGTCTGGATTTTACAATTCTCGCATTACGCGTTCTGTCGGACCACCTGTAAAACACCACTTGGCAAACTAAGGCGTAGATGGGGGAGGTAATACTAAAATGTATCTTAAAGAAATGGTGTACGAGAGTGTAGACTGGATTCATACGGTTGAGTGGCGAGCTTTTATGAATATGCAAATGGAACTTCGGCGTTCCGTGCAAAGTGCGAAATGCTTGTCCGGTTGAGAGACCCTTACTTTCTCATGAATGACTCTTGGCCTCGGCACTAGGTGGTGAATGCTCAGCTTCACGCCCCGGCCACTTTGCCCCCGGGGAAAGAGCCTCCCGTACCCACTGAATAGGAGGTTGGGTGGTCAACAGAGCCGGTCTGAACGACATGGAGAAGTGAAAATTCTTGACCACACCAAGACTCGAACTCCGACGCCTCGGTCGTCCAGTCAGTAGCCAGACGCTATACAGACTGCGATATCGTAGCTCACAATCTGCAGGACGCATTAAGAAAATGATCGCATTTTTATATTTATATAGACCTGTGCAATAATCATCCACTAATATGGCTTCAGTTGGTTCTCACCCTCTATCAGTTCCAAGTAGCGCATCTGTCTGCTGTATGAAGTTACAAAGTGACGGTGTTAGTTCTTAGCTTAAGGCACGGTACTCTGGGATCCATTTACAGTTTTCTCCCGCCTACGTCTAGATCACGGTACTCTGGGATCCATTTACAGTTTTCTCCCGTCTACGTCCAGATCACGGTACTCTGGGATCCATTTACAGTTTTCTCCCGCCTACGTCTAGATCACGGTACTCTGGGATCCATTTACAGTTTTCTCCCGCCTACGTCTAGATCACGGTACTCTGGGATCCATTTACAGTTTTCTCCCGCCTACGTCTACATCACGGTACTCTGGGATCCATTTACAGTTATCTCCCGCCTACGTCAGGATCACGGTACTCTGGGATCCATTTACAGTTATCTCCCGCTTACGTCTAGATCACACGAGTGATTTCCCTTCAGGGTTTTCCCACTAAGATTTAGTATGCATTTCTCATCTACCCCCATGCGTGCTACATAATCAGTCCATTTCATCCTAGATCTTATCACCCTAGTAGTCAAATATTTGACGACGAGAGTTATCATCATATAATATGTGTTGTATAACGAGAGCCAGAATCGAATTTGTCCCGAAGGGTTGGTTAGGAACATGTAATACGGAGCTGTATGAAAATCAGTTGGTTTCAAGCCGTTCCACTTGGATAATGCGCACGTGCCAAGTGTGTTCAACAAAATACTTGCGTACGTATTCTGAGTATTTCCATCATATTATCGAAGTGTGGACTCTTTTCACTTCATGCCCGTGTTTTCATCATGATAAATTGATAATTGTTATGCTACATGTGCTACTTTTCTGCTTACTCGTACCCGCCATGCGAGGTACATAATACTGTAAATTTCCTGTGAACATCCAGCAGCGACGAGTAAGTCTGTAGCATGAGAGCAGAAGACGATATTCTTTGGCACGCCCACTGTCATTTTAATGACATATGTTTGACGTGTATACTTACTGGCTTATGATTCATAAGAAACTGTCTCATAATGCTTGTGCGGAGATTTCTTTGCGTCACAACATAATTTTTATGTATCCTGTACATTACAGAGTGCAAGAGTGAGGGTATATCAGGGAGCCTGTATCTGTCAGTCTGTTGCATGTTTCAGCACTAAAGCCACTGAATGAGTTTTGGTTAATTTTGGTATTTGGATGGGGGGGGGGTTACAGTAGAAGTTGTCAAGAATATTTAACTTTGGTTTATACAAGCGCAGTATAACCTCTGCTTTACACGAACATCAGAGCATAATTTATCAACGTTCTTAAAACGGCAAGTTAAACTTCCTGTGTTGTTTGCCTGGGGTCTACGTTAGCATAATCTTATTTGTTTTTGTTTATCGATCGATTTACTTTCTGTATGAACAGTTGACATTATTAAGAGCACTGATTTACTTTTTACAGTTTGTCCTGTGAAACAAAATAACGGACCACTACTGAAACTGCACTTCAGTATTACAGGCTGCGTTCCGCTCACCTTCATTGTTATTGTAGGTTTTTGTCTTTTTTTTTGTCTTTTAACGTCAATTAAAATTACCTGGAATGGATGGAGGGGGGGGGGGTAGCAGACCGTTTTAGATTACTAACCCACTGCTCGACTGGAAGAACCAAGGAAAACCATGAAATACTTATTTAGTAGCTCAGTTGGCCCCGATCGGTACTCGAGCCGTTTTCTTTGCAATTATGATCACACATTCTGCCGATAACATGAATCTGATTTCGGTTTGCCTATTTTCTGCTGTGATAGTTTCACTCTATGTTTACATGCAGGGCAGTGGAGTCTGAAACGGAAACATAAATATGTAAAATCAGACATTAGCCGCCACTATTTCTGAAACCATCAAGGACAAGAACACCCAAGGCATGTATACCGAAACACAAGAACCTACTATTGTATGTTACGTAATTCTGTCACAATTATGGGATTTCTTGTAGTTTCTTTGGCGCTGTAGGTAATCTACGCGTATAGGTAGGAAAATGGATGGCTGGGTGGACGGACAGATATATATATATATATTCCATCGCTCTTCCAGCCCATTCAGGGCCCAGGCCTCTTATTCAGTTCGGTAATCATTTTTCACAGACGGTAGGACTCCTTGGACGAGTGATCAGCCCGTCGCAAGGCCTCTACCTAAACACAGGACAACACAAACACAGAATAAACGTACACAGACATCCATGCCCTGAGTGGGATTTCGAACCCACGATCCCAGCGTCCGAGAGAGCGAAGACAATTCATGCCTTAGACCGCGCGGCTACTGTGACCGGTGTATATTAATGCAGGCCTATCTGTTTCTCCCCGTGTTTTGCAGTTTGTTATTTAGTGAACACGTCAGAAGGCTGGCTCCAATCGTTTCGTGTGTCAGCGTTTGTCGTGTCGCCCTCCAGAGCCACAATTGGCCCGCGGGCCGTAATGTGCAAGTGAGGTGGAAACATATTGTAGGAGGTGTCCGGTGAGAATTTTAGCCAGAATAATGACAGCGGTATTCTGAGAGACTTTGGGATTTTCCTTAGTTTTCCAAGCCACCAGCTCTCAACCTTTTCTGAATCACGGACCACTAGGGCCCCAGCTGTTTTATTCATTAAGCATAACAGCCAAGGAATTATTATAATCACTGTTAGGACGTTTAAGCATTCAGACTGTGGCACCGATGTTACACAGAAACACGCTGCCTCCATCCTCAGTGTTGACAATAGACCTACTTCACGGTACCACAATCCAGAAGACCACAATGTGAACACTCCCCGATGTGAAAACCTGAAAACTTATAACGCCTAAGCATGTTTGTTTATGAAGTGCTACAAGTAACAACCCATTCGTGTGGATTTAAAATCAAAGAAATCACGGGCATCAAACATTCGACATTAAAATATATGTACGAGGGCACAACAGATAATTTGTTACAGGAATCCAGCTACCAAGGATGTGTAGGTTTATAATACGGATCCGCCCACTCCCCCATTTTTCAGGGATGTGGGAACATTTCCATAACCTTGCATCTTCCTCATAACTCAGACTGGCAACACTGAACTGTCCAAATGGAAGAGAGGAAAATGGACCGACGGTGAACACAGACATTTCAGTCGCCGCATGAAGTTACTAGTTGCAAAAAGGATCCCCCCCCCCCAGTTTTAGTAATTTTAGGCTATGTGTGTGTGTGTGTGTGTGTGTGAAATGAATGCAACGTTTTTGTCGGGAAAAGCGGAAGGGAAGAGATCACATGTGATATGGATGCGCATGTGAAAGGATGATATTAAAATTAATCTGAAAGGAACAGGATCTAAAGGTGTGGACTTTTAAGTTGGCTCGGAGTTGGGCCCAGTGGCTGATTCTTGTAGACGCGATACTTAACAAGGCGGGAAATTTCGAGATCAGCCGAAGGTTTGTCACTTCTCGAAAGACTGAGTTCCGTGGACTGCATAAGTAAGCAAGATATTCAGTCACCCTTAAACGATTTACACACACACACACACACGCGCATAATGTCCCAAGAGCTGGTGTACGAAATTGGAAAGCGAGTGCCGTGGTTATAAGCAGTGAAACAGTTTACGTAGACATGGGTCCGGAAATGTTTCGGTAACGAAATACAGACATTCAAAGGAGCTACCCGCAACAGTACGATAATAGAACTCCCGTTACAAAAGTAACTTTTGCTGGAGCCACTTTTAAAGGGAACTGGAGGTGAGGGTGGACAATGTGAATGACTGCTTGTCTTGTACCTCATTCAGCAACGAAATACAGTCATGTTTACAGTGATAGCGACTTGACCAGGACAATGTGAATGACTGCTTGTCTTGTACCTCATTCAGCAACGAAATACAGTCATGTTTACAGTGATAGCGACTTGACCAGGACAATGTGAATGACTGCTTGTCTTGTACCTCATTCAGCAACGAAATACAGTCATGTTTACAGTGATAGCGACTTTACCACGTATAATCGAGTATGTGACACCAGACTTTCATTTCCAACGAACTGTAGACACAGCCTAATTCTGTTCTTTCATTGTCGTTGCTTTGTAAGTCTGAGCATAAAACGGAAAACTACACATTCCGCGAATTCACCGCGCTGAAACCAATGCTAGTGTCGCAGTAGCGGTAAGGTTGTACGCACACAGGTGTCTAAACGGGGACTTCCGAAACCACGGCCTCTTCACGTCAGTGATCGTCTCACCAGGGAGACCAGTAATGATGGCCGCGGAAGACGCAGAGGTTCACGAACAGTTGACACGGAAAGGCGAATACTGTGACACGTAGAGAACATACGTACCCGCATTCGTCGAGTAAACGCAGCAGAACATGTGGCTCGCACGACAGTGTCGCGGGTTTTCCATGAACAGTTTGTTACGGGTCCGCTTGATTTACGCCCACTTCAAGATTTTTGCCAGTGGTTCCTTCCTAGCAGCCCAAAAGTCTCCATCGACGAAGCAGGCGTCAGAATGGACGGCATACTAATTTTCCATAACATGCATATCTGGAGTGACGTAAACCCACATAGTACAGTTTACTCTAGATACTAACAGCAGCTCTGACATAGCGATGCTGCTCGAGCCTCAACTCATTTCAGTTACACCGTCTCATTTTTGAGACTGCCTGCACTGGGCTGTGAACAAGGAGACAGGCCAAGTCGTTCGCCAGACCAAAATCCTCTTGTTCATTTTCTTTTGGGACATCTGAAATATGTGGTGTACGCTTGAACTGCTGGGGCGCTATCACAATGGCCGACTGTACGAGTATATGGGTCCTCAACACTCCGGACTTCCTCAGCGCATCCGCCGAGCCAAGGTTTGCGTGCTAGGACAAGGGCAACATTTTGAACATCTGAAACCCCCAACTAATTGTTACTGCCTGCCACTGGAATAACATAAGGGCTGTTATATCTTGAACAGGACTCTTATTATTGATGATGACGCTTGTTTACTGTCGTGCTGCACAAGTTTCTTTTGTAACCGAAGTTCGTTATCCTGTTGTGTCCAAGAAATGCAATGAATTCGCTGGTGAAGAGGAAGGTGGTACTGATAAAAGACAATCATTCGCATTTTCCACTCTCAACTACAATTTTCTTCAGAAGTGCCGCTGGCATAAGTTACATTTACAACCGAAATTCGACTATTTTACTGTTGCCGGGATCGCCTCTGAATGGCTCTAGTTCGTTCCCAAGCGTTTCCGGACCCATTATACTGTATGTATATGTACTATATATATGTTTTGGAAAGCAGCACTCACCTTTCAATTTGCCTCATGTATTTCTAGCACACTGTATTTCTTTTCCCGTACCGGGTCAACAGATACCTGTTACGGGCAATAAAAAGGTAAAGGTATCCCTGTAACAGGCCGTGGCGGCCAATCGGGTTATGAGACGTCGAGGCACCCACATTTTCTTGACAATCGGCTCGCGCCGGTGAGGTCAGCCTTACATGCTGGCCTCCCTTTACGCCCAGGAAGATTCCTGGTACTCATTTCTGTTAAAGGCTGAGACGACCCCAGGTCCATAGTACGACTGGAAGTATTAGGTCAATTGAAAATCCAATGAACTCATCGGGAATCGAACCCGCGACCTTCCGGCTTGTAGCATAGTGCAGGACGAACTGTTTCCATCGTTGAAGAGGTCTTCCCAAATTCCTTTTCCCTTACGGTTGATACTCCATGATGTTTAGGTACCCTGTCAGAGTTTATCATGTCGTATTCTTCCCAGTTCCTTCTGTATTGTCAGTTCTTTTATTTGTAGAATCTTCAGTTCTCTTGTAATTTCTCACTTTCTGTGTGTGTGTGTGTGGTGCAAAGTCATAATACAGACGGCATTTTAGATTTTTCCACTTTTTCCAAGTGCTACTTTTAGAGCACAGGAGCGTATTAGCCGTGACTTTTTCGCGTTAGCCTACTGTTGGCAGTGGAGAGACGTAAACTGTATGTGTTAACACTGTATAATAGCTTGATGTGCCCCTTCCTTCGTAGCCAACTTGCCCCACCTGCTTCGACTTGAGGCATAGTGGAACAGCCTCGAGGTACGAGGAACGCGATGTTTATCATCCGTAGGTTTTCATCTCCGTGTTACTTTAACAAGCTCGTGGGATCCCAAAGGACATCCATATCACTGCTTTACAGTAACACCGATGTGCGAATATCGGGTTCTTTTGGTGCCACTGCGAACCGTTGGCTGAATGGAGGTCACTGATCTGAGTGTACCGGAAGTTGCCAATCTCTTGTAGTTTCCCACATTTTGCCCCACAGGTTTCTGATCAAAACTTCAAACTGGGCTGGACTATATCCAGTGCTACTGAAAACAGTTTGTGTATTGTAATATGATGCAATGGTTTGTTTCGTTAAGTCGAGCAAGCATTCATGCTACACGTGTATTGGTAACGTAACTCTGACCTTTGCCATATGGCGGAAAGGACCCATCCTCATTAAGCAGAAGAATCAGACAGAGATCTACATGACTGGCTGTTAATGTTTCTGCTGTGATTTGGTATTAGAGCCAGGTAAATACGTCGACATAACAGTTTATATGGCTTGGATAACTCAGAGAAGGGAGGAGGCTACGTGTTAGACAACCGGCGTTTAACTCCCAGCAGGAACAGTGCTTTTTTTCTCTTTGCCACTGAGCCCAGACTGCCTCTGGGGCCTACTAAGCCTCCTGTCCATTGGACAGGGAATGAAGCAGCCGGGACACGAACCTGACCACTCATCTTGAGCAGGCGTGGCAACTTCAGAGTTCTTTAACAGTTTACATGAGAATTAGAACAATGCGTGAGTTCCCCTGTGTTTAGCTCATCGGACCGCGAGGCGGGAATCGTTAAGCAGTTTTCAAAATGCGGCCCCACATTAGGGAGTTCGCAGTAAAATATTTTCTGATACTCTATGGAAAGTATTATTAGCAGTTCTAATGAGACACTGGAAGCCAGCCATATTAGCAAACGCACTGGCTTGCGAAGGAAATTCCGAACCGTGTATCTGCACATTCCACTTGCGGTCTGCAAGTTGTATCGACGTGAGTGGTTCTCCTTTTTAAGGCGTAAATGTTTAAGATCCGTGGAACGAAATCTGAACGTTAAGTGAGTTTATTCTTATTCAATTCAAAATGCCTTCAGAACACAAAAGGTGATATACATGTGTGAAGTAAATGAACAATTTGGGGAGCAACCTCTTATCCAATGAATACCGGGGGCTCTTTCCTCGGGAGTAAAGCGGCAGGGACGTGAAGCTATCACTCACATCAATCTAGTGTCGAGGTCAGGAATAGTGGAGCTATACCTCCACTCCCCACACGTCTTCATGGCGTGGTGTTTAATTAATTAAGCACAGGGGAAATTCTACCTTTTGCTTATAACGAGGACCGTCACAGAGTACACTACCTAGTAACGTTACGAGAGTAAAATGTTTGGGGTTATAATGGATGTAGCATTTAACAAAGTTGGGAAATTCTTGAAAAACTAATACTTTGTAGAGCAGAAGGCGATGGGAGTATAACGTTATTATGGATCTCAGGGAGATGGGCTGTAGAATGGAAGTTGCATGGATGTCTTAGTTAGGTCAAACACAACATTACTAAGCTGAACCCTGTGTGTGTTCTCTGAGTCAGTTTATGCGATTTATTGCTACAGGAAAGTGTGCCCTGCTGCATGTGTGGATGACATCTCATTTCATTTCATGTCGTGTCGGAATCCTGTGAACTTGCTCTGACCTTGGTAACAAAATTAATAACATCTAACTTGACTAGCCAGTTAGAGTTTTCTCGAGTTCGAATGTTGTTAGGTCAGGGGCAAAGTTCATTCCAGACCAGACTTCGGTTAGCTAGTGAAAGCAAAAGTGTCATGTGAACAAAGTGGTGCTACTGACGATTTTCCTGTGTGTTGACAATACCACGAGAAAGCAACTTATGCAAAATTCACGGTATATTCGATCCTTTATTTACTTTGTTGCCACGCAGTGTTGCAGAGCTAATGAAGGCAAGTCCGCGCCATTTCCTATGAACAATCTCGGAGGGTTGACATCACACGCCTGGTTGGACAGTTAATGGACCTAAGTGCGCTGCAGTGGCTATTAGCAGTTGTCAACATAAATGAAAGCAAAACATAAAACAACACATGTAGAACTGTAACTGAATACCTGGGGGGGGCAGAGAGTAAGGAGTCTTTTTGGTGTAGGTTAAACACTACTACCTTACAAGTTCTGCCGGTAACAAGGGGCTAGCACTGAATCTGGGGTGGATGCCCTAGAGACAGGAAAACTTTTGGAAAGCTCATGACAGGGGCGCAGTTCTAAAAATAAAAGTTGAAATAAATTGGTATAAATCATGATATGCAACTGTAAGCGGTTAACCTTGCGATCGGTCTACACGCTGGGGCCACAGGAGCGCACAAAATGCGTCTGTTGTAGAAATAAACAAGAGATGCGAAGAATTGCGTGACACCCCACGAAACGCTCACAGCCACTGCTTCGACGCCAAGAGACCGGAAAATAAACAAGTTGTGAGAACTTCCAGCAGGCAACCGGACTGGTTCTAGGTTACTCTGCCCCCACACGGCGGAAATTTGATAAGGTGACCTTAATCATACTGCATCATGAAACTTTATTCTTATGCATAAAACTTAGACCGCCTGTCCGGACGTGGTTTTCACGAGTCGTTCCAGACGGACATCGAGACAACACGGCAAGCCCCATCCAGTTAACATACTGAAGGCGTCACGTAAACCATAATTAGATCAAAATTAAGTTTGTTTGTTAAATCCTGACTGTTACTTGTGGGGAAATGGGGTAGCTCAGTCGGCACAGGGACGGACTATGAGTTGGACGGCTCGTAGTAGTGCTTACGACACTTTTATGATTTCTTCGATAGCTCAAGAGGCTTCTGAGGTTAAGTTCAGATGGCATCCTTGTAGAATGCATAATTTGTAATTGTGGGATGGTTCCTGGTTATAGTACTGCATTTCTTAAGCTGTATAACACGTTGATGAGAGATCTATGAACTTACACAGTAAGACGTTAGTTCTGGTAATTAAATTTCATTTCATTAATAAGCCTATCGTTGCAATAGAACAGTGGTTTATAAGCTGCGTCATATTCTGGGCAGTGCCGTGTGTCTGCCCTTATTAATGAAGATGCATAATGTGGAGCTTAGTATTTCTAATCAGAAAAGCTGAAATGTTTAAGAGGTATGTGGCATGCATAAGTGACGAGAAAATGCGCATAACATTTTAGTCGGAAAGTTAAAAAAATGTAGGGAAGAGATCACTTGGACACCTAGGAGTAAATGGAAAGGTTACGTTAAAACAGGTCTTAGACAAAATGTAAGAATTTGGCCTAGATATATCTGGCTCACGATGGGGCCTAGTTGGGCAGGGGCTCTTGACAACACAGTGATGGATATTCGGACTCCACAGAAGACGAGAATTTTGTTATATATAAACGACTATTATGTTTTCTGGTATGACTCCGCTCCGTGGAGTTTGTTACGCCCATAAATAATGGCGCTTACATTTGGATTTGTGTCAGAGTTGGTTTATCCGCGATTTAAAGGCTCAGTTTTTGCCTGTGAGGGGGCATACATTGGAACCCCTTTCGATAATAAGACGAGCTTATTTCAGCGGTGCAAATATTACGGTAGGACTGCTATAAATATTGTATTTAAACAACTCCATGTGCGCTTTACAACGATGAACTTTGCGATCTACAAAATTAAAACTGTGAACGTTAAATTCGGGTTTGTGTTACCTTTGAAAATCAATACTGAGGTCACTGTATACATTCGTTTTTAAGTAGACCACGCATTACAGGTAAAGTGGGCAAATTTTAACGGAACTTGGTGCTGAAGACAATTGCCTGTGCTGTTGATTCGATTCATAGTGGCGCTTGCGTATGTAATGCTAGATTGATCAAATGTTGCGTAATGTCTCCCATTTACAAGAGGGAAGACAATCAAAAGGCTGCAGTACCTTGTGGAAAACAGGTAACTATTTTGATCTGAGGTTCTCACAGCAGTGACTAAGACCACATTCTTCTGGGAAGTGGCGCCATATAGTCTGGTAGAAGTTAACTGGCTGCTTGCTTCCGCAGCGTACCCTTTTGCTCTTAAGATGGAAGCATTATGTTCCTTCGAAACGTCGGTAACTCCAACCAGGCTACACATTACCACGTCCCAGAAGTAAGTACGTAACAGTTGATTTAAAACTGTGTTAAGAGCGCGTTCATAACTGCGGCGGGCCCCACGTTACTTCGTACAAAGAAATCACGGTTGTTTGCTGAAGCAAGCATATCGCATTTGTTTTGGTTGTACGTCTTGTAATATCTTGCCCCTGCAATGACGTTCGGCAAATAACCACTTGCCTGTTTGCTGTTGAAGGAACATGTGACTATTAGCCAGTGTGGGGGTGTGCTGGTGCAATTACATCCTTCTCGCATGCAGATGGAGACGCCTGCAGACGGCGACGATGCTGTTATAGATGCCGCCGTCGCCATATTGGTCGCATGAATCAACATCCCAAACAAAAGCAACAGAAGCAGAAAGACTAAAGAATTGCGGGCAGCATCCGTTGTTATAGTGCCACCCATTGTAAGATGGCCACAACCATGTCGCCACTCTAAATGCCGACGTCGTCGCCATATGCACCGATGGATGACACAACCACTACCACAGTCACGAGGAAACACTGTGCAAGCATACTGTCAGATTCACACACTATACATTCAAGCAACCTCACTCGACCCGAAATGCCGCGCGACTGCTCTGAGCTGTAGTTGGAGCAGTGGTAGGAGGCCTCGCGCTTGTGCTGCCGTCACCGCTGACGGTGAGCGACGGTACTGCGGTTCTTCGGAAATGAAGTCAGATTTTGCTCGCTTTATGCATGTTTGTAAAATAAACGCATAGTAGGAACAACATCTGCACATATCGCCTATGAAGTAGACTACTGTTTACTAACCGTTGTGGGGAGAACATTTCGGCGCACACGCCTTTGCATGAAGTAGAAACTGAATTTGTCAAAAATGGATCATATTAAGAGAAAATAACGTCCCAGGTATCTCATATAGATCCACAAGTGTTTTTTCAAGCATTTCCGATGATTTTTGATGAAAAAATGTAACGCCCCCGCTCTAAACTAATTAAGCAGTATGCAGAAGACGTATGCAGGAGTGAATGTATAGATCCTCTTATTTTTGACCTCGGCATTAGCTGGAGGTGAGTGGTCAGCCTCATATCCCGGCCTCTTTACCTCCGGAGAAAGAGACCTCAATAAATTTATGATGAATATGTAACGAAATATAATGAACATATTAGATTTACAATAATCCATAATTAATATGCACTAAATGAGTTTATGGCTTTAGTAAACAGATATGGAGGTTAGTGAAGTGTGCAAAATGGCAAATATCGCATTTGGAATGTGCGGGAATATGTACTCGTATTGCTTTGGAGTGCTCTTCTGCATTCACATTTTAAACACGGCACCTGGATGCAAATGCATGTAGAGTGTTCGTAGAATTGCCGTAAAGAGTACCTCCAATTTAAACATCATTAAATCATATAAAAATCTGTTATTAGCTTATAATTACCACTTTAGGACTACGACTATGACATGTCATTAAAAACTTGAATCTGACCCGCGTTGAATGTCGGATGTTGATCATATAGCCGTCTAGAAAGTGCTATTTTCTTATGCGTAGTATAGATAAAGTATTGTTGCAGTCTCAAGAAAATAATAAGCGAATAACAATAGAAGTCGACGGGTTGATGGAAATGAAAGTTTTATGAATCCAGAACACACATTCATTAAACTTGTATAGCTGGATATAGCTCAGTCGGGTGTATCGTTGCACCTGCATCACCGTTCACATCCTCCTCATGCTGGTAATGGTGATAGAAAGTTAAAAATAAAGGAGGAGGTCTGACCTACATAAGTGTACTGTTCATACGGAGTTGCAGAAAATTGGTTGGGTAACTTCCGATGTTCGTCATTGTATCAGAGGATGCACATACGGAGTGAAGGATTGACAGACACTTGTAGATTGGTAATCGGATTGCAAAGAAGGAAGAAAACAATCTGTGCCCTAAAACGACCAAATTCTCAGATGTAAATAATCCCTCAACAACATTATTATTATGATTATTGTTATTATTGCTATTATAATTGGTATTCTTATTATAAGTTGTAGATTCTCGGTAGGAGTGAGGTTATATCTCTTGGCCACCACGTTCAGACCGGCGCTGAGGCCGTCCTAGCCTCCACTCTGACACCGGAGGTAAAGCGAGCGGAACATGAAGACGTTTACTCAACTCCATCTGATGTCAGAGTCTAGAGTGTGTGGAAATTTATCTCCATGTTCCCTATGCACGTTAGTGGCATGATGATGATGATGATGGTTGTTATTATCATCATCATCACCACCTCCACCACCACGATGGCGTAGCTTATGCCTGGTCTCTGCCCGTCTGGCAAGGTTCCACTTTCTAGATTAGAATTTGAAGTTCACCTAGAATATAGGATATCGAAGAAGATAAAATAGTCACCAGAAGGCACTTACAGCGTATCGTGGAACGCGACCTGTGGTGGAGGCATGATATTGTGTTGTAGTACTATCCTAGTACTGTATTTAAGTTCATGCCAATCTCATATCGACCTTTGGTGTTCCCTGGTATAGACTCCTGATTACTGGTGTAAGACCGACCCGTCCTGTCTGTGAGGACAGGACGATTTTCAGTGCTATTTGAAGTTAACAGTACGGTTATCTGCATTTCTGCGATAGCCACATCCCGATGTTCTATCTGCAGGAAATGTATCCACTCATTGTTTGCAACGGATTTGGATCGTCAACTGAACGCGGCCGCTGGATTCTGGTGCGAGTCTTGTGCCAACCGTTTCTCGGAATTTGTCCCAGTGTCCTGCCAACAGCATTCTTAGGCCGATGGAAAATACGTTTGTATTTTAATTGAAGGCTTTCCACTGTAAAGGCTGGTTCTTGCTCTGGTTATCCGTTGTGTGTGTCAAGCGGATTTACGAACGTTCAAAACATCGCCACATCGCGCTTGGAATTGTTTGCATTTTCGCACGGTTGCAATATCCAACAAACAACCTACTTCATGGCGCCATGTAGAAGCGGAGGTGCTAACTATAAAACGGTGTCACATGGGGAGGGGACTCCCAGACCTCCACATAGACGGACCTTTGCCAATCCTACCCAAGCTAACAAGTTAGAGATTGTGTAGCATTGATTGATGTACCTGTAACTTGCAATTAAAAAGACAAACAGAAATAAGCGAATACGCCATAGGGTGTGTACAAAATATAACCGCATAATAAATATACACTGCATAATATAGAATAACCAAGCATTTTCATGTAAGGAAAACGTTCAAGATTTGTTTTTGGGGGGTGGTTCGTGAATTAAGTCCACACTTCCACTTCCACTTCCTTTAAGAACCGTTTTAACTTTATCCTCTTGTCTATGTCTAAATAAATCAGTTTTTCATGTTTCCTGGCTACAGTTTTTCATGAATTTCTGGTCGCCTTTACGCATGCAGTGTGTCCTGCCTATCTTGTTCTTGATTTCTATAATTTAAAGAATGTTTGGAATAGATACCGGTAGCGTGGTTGGTTGCGGCACTATGCCACAAGCCGGAAGGTCGCGGGTTCAGGTCCCGATGAGGTCATTGTATTTTTTTAAATTGACCTAACCCTTCCAGCTGCGCTAGGACCTGGGGTTGACTCAGCCTCTAACAGAAATGAGTACCAGGAATTAATTAAATAATTTTCCTGGGGAGTAAAGCGCGGCCGGCCCGTAGACTGACAGCCTTACCGCCATCTTTGAGCTGATTGTCTAGAAAGTGTGGGACCCTCAACGTTTCACAACCCTATGGGCCTCCACGGCCTGGTACAGGCATAGCTTTACTTTTTGGAGTAGGTACAAATTATGAAGCTCCCTGTTGTTATTTTCTCTACCCTCCTGTTGCTTCTCTTCTAGGGCCACCTATTGCCTACAAAAGTTTGGTGTCAGACACCTTCGGTTTGTATTCTTCCCCCTGAGGTAAGAGACCGGCTTTCATGTCTAGATATAATGCAAGGAAAATTTAACTCTTTTGTTTTTGTTTTTCCTCCTGCCCTCCTCTTGTGGGGGTGGGGTGGCGATGTATGGGTTAATAACGCTATATTTGAGGTGCTTACAGCAGTGACTATGGGGAGTCCTGTATTCTGATGAAAGGCAACCGACATGTTAGAGGAATGTATTACCTCCATCATGAGGGTCAATGAGTAAGCCAAGTAAGAAACCAGCATGAAACAGGCAGCAAGCAGAGCTTTCCTAGGCCTGTATGTACAAACAGTTGACTTTCATTATTTCCCATCGGACTGCAAATTCCCAGAAGACAGAGATCTGTATGGTTTTGGAAGTCTGTCAATGAACAGGTTCCAGTTGGCCAAGGATAAGGTGCAGTAGGTGGCTCCTGTTCATGTGATTAAGAACCTTTATGAAACTTTGGAAGGGGAGGATTTTTCGACCAGCTGAATGATTTATCAGCTTGGTTCTTGGAGTTAGGAAGAGTCCTTGTTATTTGTGATGAAGGCTGTACCATTTGGAGATGCCTTTTAACAATGATAACTTTGCTGATGGGAGAATATAATATAAGAGGAATGAGAAACTCTGAAAAAATTTGTCCAAATGCACAATATGTTTCATTATAAATCTGACATTGAAAGACTGGGTTTCATGCCCACTTTTGCACTACTCAGAAGGTCAGCAGAATACATCCTGCTATGCCAAAGCATATGCAATGGGAACTTGGCAATGCATTCTGACATGTATAACAGCTGCTGTTTGGATTAATGACTCTACATTATCCAGGGCCTTTCTGTCATTCCCATGAGCTGACTTTGCTGTTACCTCTGTTGTGTCAACTGAAGGTGGCATCATGTTATGTCATCTTACCTATCACTGTTATGTTGCAGTTGTCACTCCAATGAACGACTTTTCTTGAAAGACTTTGTACACTGTGTGCCGGGGACAAGTGGTGGACGCCTGTCTCGATGGTTGCAGCCCGACTCCTATGTGGATCCAGCACGCTGTGAGGTGTTGTACAGCCGTGATGATATGAGGTGTGGTTGGCCTGCTATCGTTACTGTTGTCACCAAAGACCAGTATGGAGATGTTGTCCATGTTCCAAATCTCAAGGTGGGTGAATCTCAGTGAATCAGCTTGCTGCTCTGTGTGGCTCTTGGTGCTAAATAAATTGTATATTTGACTGTAGAAAATTATATCGTTTCTACTTCACTTTCCTGATATTAATTATTTCATAGTTCAGTACATAATTTAGTGATAAATACTGTAGGAGTATGCAGAACGTGAAGTGCCTGAATATGTCAATAGTAGTAACACTTCTGTAGAGAGTGGTTGAAATTGGAAACTTCAAAAACTGATTAGGTAATTCTTTATTCATATATTATCATTTGAGATATTTTCTATGGATAAATGGTAAAGTTAATATGAAGAAACCCACTCCTAATATGAGTGAGTGTGTGTTCATGTGTGCACACATATTGCAATGTTTAACTGATCTGAACAGAACTTGTGAGAATGTTTACAGCTGTTTTAGAGGCATGTCACCCTTAAGGAAATTTCTAGTGACTTTATAATCGACCTTTGGTGGCAGCTAAGTGGTTTTTCAAAGAGTCCAAAGAGGGTGTGGAGTCTTGATACCTTTTAATGAACAAGAAGCTTCCATATATATATATATATATATATTATTGCTAGTGGGATGGGACTAAGTCCCTTGTACTGTGGCCACTTCTGGCTTATTGTACCAGCCCCAGATGATAGGGGAGAGGGATTGTGGAGCGATTTGTGGAATGAAGATTGGCAGGGGAAACTGAAGTACTTGGAGAATACCCACCCCAGCGCCACTTTGTCCACCACAAATCCCATTTGACCAGACCCGGGATCGAATCCGGCCCGCCGCGGTGTGAAGCCGGTGACTAACCACTTGAGCTATGGTGCGGCCCATATACAGGGTGTCCCAGGAGGAATGTGCCAAACTTTGGGAGGGTGTTCCTTATGTTAAAGTATGCCGATATAACCCAAAACACCTATGTCCAAAGTTGAACGGTTACGGAGATAATGGCCCGA
>NW_019733333.1:757915-777843 GCF_002891405.2 Cryptotermes secundus
AAGCCAACTACATAAGTACGGCTAGGGTGAATCACGGCACTCAAGGACAAACATAGATAAGGCCTCTCAGCTGATAGGTATAGTCCGTAGACCCGCTAGAAGACCACACTTTTCTCGGGCCATTATCTCCGTAACCGTTCAACTTTGGACATAGGTGTTTTGGGTTATATCGGCATACTTTAACATAAGGAACACACTCCCGAAGTTTGGTCCATTCCATACTGGGACACCCTGTATATATAGCGAGAGAGAAATTCTGAAAAAAAAACGATATTTTTGCTTCATTATAAAAGTACTTCACTCATGAGAACACAGAAGCATGCTTAAGTCAAACTGTGATAACATTTCAGTGGTATATGAAACGCATACAAAATTCCAGCCAAGAAACATAAAGGAAGGAGATCACTTGTGAGCATATTAAGGATTCCTTAAAAGGCAAAGCATTTTTTAATCAGCTGATTGGGTATCAGGTTCTTATGGACTTATTATTATGATGGGCTAAATATTATGTAGCCAACATCAACTTTGAAAGTAATTAATTACTGTCTTATTTTAAAATATTGTGACATGTGTCACAACGGAGAACCCCTCCCTACCCAGCAGCAACGTGGCAACTCAGGCCACAGTGACCTGGAGGATGAGTCAGCGCTCCCCTCCCCCTCTCCGCACGGTAACGTAACGTGCAACGTGCGGTGACATAAGACGGCGTGAGGTAACAGCGTTGCTACGTAACAGGCACACACAGCCACTATATAAGAGAGCTGTGCTGCCTGCGAGGAAGAGTTGTAATGTGGCCATCGCCGAGTTCAGTCACAATATTAATAAGAAAGTATATGAAGATTACATATGCTATGGTACAGGTTATGGAGTGTTTATAAGATGCACAAGGCCATGCTTCTCTTGGTTTTCTTTGTAAAAATTTTATCATTTACGTCCTCTGTATCACTCCTGCATTGCTCAATAATCATTCATCATCTCTTACCTTCATCTTCATGGAAGAAAATTGTGTGCTCCAGAAGCTTACATTTCCTTCTTTCTTGGTTATACTGCTGCATCTTATATTTAAATAAGAGTCTGCATTAAATTAATATGTAGCTATATGGCTGCTTAGTGATTGTGACAGCACACATTTGTCATTATGATTCCATTGTTTTTCTAACTCAAGAAAGTCATGGGCAAGAAATTAACCTGACTTGAACCCATGCATTTTGACAGCAGAAGAACAGTTCTTATGAGTTTTCCTTCTTGAAAGTGACAGCTTCTGTATTTACACTTATCTGCTGTCACTGTTAATTTGTTAACTACATATCTTGATAGATAGACGGCCACTGTGAACTGCATATCTGGATTAGTAGTAGTGATAGGTTTGGAGCTGCTTTAGCAGTATGGTTAAATGTGCCTGGCTTACCATCAGATGTCTAGGTGCTGTATAGCTGTACATTTTTTTACAGATAAATGTGTTTATTGGAAAGGCAACTTACACAATTCTGAAAGTCTTATTTTGGCCTTATGTATAGAAATACAAAGTTGGTGATGGTTAATATGAAAGGACATGCTTTTCTGTTTTTCCTTCTTTTGTGTGTGGGATCTATTATGTAATGAATGTACATTTGTCATGCCTGTGAATCAGATTGAAGTAAAGGCAGTACCGATTGACAAGAAGGAGATTGGTGATTCTGACCAGGGCCGTAAGATGCGTCGAGTGAGCCAACCAGATGCTCTGACTTTCGGAGGACACGCACATCCTTCTTTGGAAACACCATATGAGGTTACCGTAAAGGATAAGATGTGTTATTATGCCATCACCATTATGAAGGTATATCTTATTTAAATAAATTTAACATCCATCCACTCAGTACGAATTAGCCAGTTGTTGTCTTTGATGTACAGAAATTTTGAATTTGACTCTCACCGTCTACATAGAATTGTAATTTTACAGCTGTGTTATAATTCATTTCTGTGCCAGTATTTCACCAGCTAATTTTGTTTTCTAGGCATATGAGAACTATTCTTTTGAGGAATTACGGTTTACTTCTCCTGCTGTTAAGCGTTCAAGTGAAAATATGTTAGTACGTCCAAACTCTGATGGAACATATAGTGCAACATGGACACCAGGAAGTGTTGGCTGGTATTCTGTGCTTGTTACCATTGATGGTTATGATATGGAAGAGGTAAGTAAAGACACACTATTTATTGTTGAATTGAATGCAGATTTGCGAACTGTACATACAGGCACCGATATAATGGGGAAAATTATAGATCTTGAATGAGAAATGTGAAAATTCTTGCACTGTTTAGTTATTTTTTATCTTTTGCTTTCTGTCGCATTTACATGTTGTTTGCTTTGTTCCTTTTTCAACTTGTTTATACTTACTTAATTTGTTTCTTCATTTTTGTTCCTTTTTTATACTGTTGTAACCCCAATTAATTTTTCCATCAGCTTGTTAAGAATTTGTTAAAGTAAACTGTGTCATGTCCTTGTATCCTTACATAGAAGTAATCTTTGTGTGGACAGAATATTTCTTTTGTATAGCTCATATATATCCCGTTTCTGCCATGTTTTCTCCTGTTTCCATTCTGATATATTAAATTTCATGGTAGTTTTTATATGTATTTTTCTAAATTTATTTCCATTTCCTACCATAGCATTTTATAAGGGAACAGTGAAGTGGATTTGAAAATATAGAAACTTCAGTCTTGCGTTCAAATTGGAAGGAAAGTATGAGAGCTGTATGGAGGAAAGCTCTCAGTAAATACAATCCTGGATACTGAGGAAGTTGATTCATTAGCAGAAAGCACATTTGAATAAATAACTAAATGTTTATTGCAGATAGAAGTGGTCATGTTTCAGGCATACAAAGTAGAAGTGAAGGAACCACCGCAAGGAATGACTCCACCTACACAGAGTGTGGTGAAGAAAGCTCCCCACCAGCCTAGTCGTCTGCGTAAGTTCGTGGCAAAGAACAGTGCAGGACTCAGAATCAGAGCCCATCCTTCTCTGCAAAGTGAGCAGATAGGAATTGTGCATGTTAATGGCACCATTGCTTTCATAGATGAGGTAAGAAGACTGAGTTACTATTCTTTATGTTAGATGTATATGTGCCTATTCTTTGATATGTACATAGTGAGTGTCTTGCCCTGCACTTCAGACATTAACTTGGAGACAGATATCTATGCATTATAAAAATTAGCACCTTCCTATATCCACTACACATGCAAATTAGAGCTAACAGCATATGTGTTAAAGTATTCTCTAGCTCATGTGGCAGATAAGTGGTTGGTCTGCTTTCAATTTATATTTTGTAACTGTGTTTCCTCTTGCCATTTTGCCTATTTATATTGTGCAGATATGTAATCTTAGCACTGGCAACAATGCATAGTATTACATTTTTTCTTGTGTGTTGTCAATCTGAACTTCCAGATCCACAATGATGATGGGGTGTGGTTGCGTCTAAGCCAGGACACAATTCACCAGTACTGTAGCAATGGGCATGGTGAGGCATGGTGCCTGCAGTATAACCAACATCTGGGTAAAACCTTGTTGCTGCCAGTGGAGGAACCCAAGTCCATCCTTGATCAGGTCATCAAGGAAACCATTATGAGGAAATTACCAGAAGTTTCTAATAAGGATAGGTATATATTCATTTTCTGATTTTTTATTACAATGAAAATAAAAACAGACTAGAAGTTATAGGTTAATTTTGCCCATTTTGATAGAATGAAGAATACAGCATACATTCATATGGACTTACACTTACAATGCCTGTATGAAATCATGTTTTCTGTTTGTTTCCTCACACTGAAGAGTACTGTAGTTGTACAGGAGTTGGACAGAACAATGGAAACACTACAGATACTGTACACATTTCTTTATTAATATGGTGTGGGACCACCTTTTGCCTTCAGTAGAATCACAGTCCTTCTCGGAATGGACTTGTACAAGTTTTGAACAGTCACTAGCAAAATTGTATACCATTCTTCTTGAAGAAAATCTTCAAGTTGCAGAAGAGATGTTGTACGTGTGAATCTGTTCCTCGCTCTAGTCTCCAAAACTGACAAGAGTGGTTCAGTAGTATTCAAAGGTGGTTATTGTGCTGTCCAGGGAAGATGTTGAAGTTCACATTCATGCTCTTCAAATCATGACTGAACAATTCACTTTACTGTCTCGTAAAGCCACCACATCAATGACTGGTTTTTACATTTATTGTACCATTTCTGGTTTCTCTGACATACATTTCCTTTGCTTTCTTCTGACTTTAGACTCAGAATCAGTAACCTCTGAACTGATATTCACTTTCACTGTTAGATATACTTAACATAAATTGTTGGCACATTAATCACTCTAAGACTTCACCAGTTCTTCCTCTTAGATGCTGCCATGTTTACTCACTTCACACTAAAATAGTAGTCACGGAAATGTGTTGATAACATGCTATTTCTTGGATGAGTTCTGTCAAAGATATACCACAGTTTTCATTATCCATGTCAGCTGTACAAACAGTTATACGTATATGCCATCTATGGTGGTCTACATAACATGAATTTTTTTTATTGCTAGTGGGGTAGGACTAAATCCCTTGTACTGCAGCCACTTCTGGCCTATTGTACCAGCCATAGCTGATAGGTGAGGGTGATTGTGGAGGAGTTGGTGGAATGAAGATTGGCAGGGGAAACTGAAGTACTCGGAGAAATCCTGCCCCAGTGCCACTTTGTCCACCACAAATCCCACTTGACCAGACCCAGGATCAAACCCGGGCCGCTGTGGTGAGAAGCCAGCGACTAACCGCTTGAGCTATGGCACGGCCCTACATAGCATGAAACTGCAATATGTATTAAAGAAGAAATATCCATGATTAGCTGTGTCCTGCTGTTATGAGACATTATGGAAGTCCCTGTGACCTGATATCAGTGTGTTAATATGTTCTGTATCATGCTGTGATGACTGTTGTATATGTATAGCATGTGTTTTGTATTTACTTAGCCGAGCAAAGAGTGCTGTTGTGTGTGGTCCAGGTGAATATCAAGTGGTGAAATGTGGTGCAAGTGGCCACAATGTTCGTAGTCGTCCAAGCCTTAAGGCTCCACCTGTTGGCATGTTGGTTCTTGGAAATCATGTGACAGTTGTGGATCATGTGAGTTACTAGTGTATATTTTCCAAGTTTTGTGTTTGCTATTTTAAACCAGATTTGTTTGAACAGCTGATGGGAATAAGAGATATTGAGTCTGTATTGTATGTCTAATGTTAATTACTTCTATATTATTGATCACCTGTTACATAAAAGTGGAATTACATATCTTAAATTTTGAAAAGAAGGATCATTCTTTGTTATTATTGATCATTTATAATTTCTTGTTATTTATCAGTGGTGGGCTTTTATAAACACAATATGGTCCTTCACGTTATATAATGGGTGGCTGACAGCTCCTCAAGAAGGATTGTGCTCCATGAGTTACTTAGCTTCTGTACTGATACTGGTTTAGAGCTCCTTTCTATATATAATTTGTCTTTGAACAATACATTTAACTCCACAAAATAACGTAGAATTTTTGGATTAAGGTGAAAACGTTTGGTCAGTTTGTATCCAAAAAATAATGCATTGAAGAGCTGCAGTTGTCCCACTGTTTAGAGTTCTGTTATGTATAATGAGAAATGCCTCATTCATAAACATCCATAATGATATGACATGAGGTGCTGGTCATCATGAACCCTCTAGTGATTCTAAAGCCCCTGTGCCCTTACCTTTGCAATCACAACAGCTTTATCAATGTTTGATTTTGTAGCAAGATATACAGGTATGGATGGCATTGTTGTGAAAGATATATTTTCTTACTTAGTGACGGGGCATTATCTTTGGTATTGTTGTAGGGTGTAACAGTTGTGCATTGATATTCAAGCCAAATTTGTGATTTTAATTGAGAGGAATTGAAGTATTTATAAAAAAAATTTCATTTCTCCAAATTTAAATCTTGTGTTTTGTGCTTAGTCTAGTACAGTGCTGACATTTCTCATATCAGTCTCTGCCCTGCAGGTTGTCTGCAATAAAAATCACATAATTAAATTTATTTAATTCAGAGTTTGTATTTTTCTGTCCTAAGAACTTGGAATCAAATGGGGGTTTACTGTATGTCTATTAAATCAGTACTATATTTGTGAAGTGTTTTAGATTAGTGGCAATATGTATTCCACAGTGTGAGAAACATTGCTTTAGAAAAGTAATTTGTTGAGTCATGAGTTATTTAACCATAAATTTATTACTATGTTGGTTAGGTAGTATGGAGCAGTAGAATGATTGCAAATGATGAATTGGAAGGATGTCTGTGGCCAATTTTAAGGACTTGTCATTTGTCATGCATTGCTGGGGAAAACCATGAAAAACTCGGCTCAGAATAGTCAGTCACTCTCTGGAATATTCCAAATATGAAACAGGAGTAGAATCACATAACTGTGATACACAGAGATACTGGGTTTTTGGACTTCATCCATCGTCCAGATTCTAAATAACAAAGAAAAAACACAACATTTTGGAAACTGAATCTGTTTCCATCCTCAGGTAAGGGCTTGAAGCTAGCTCTTTCTAAGGGAACCAACAGAGTAGGTGTCTTCCCTCACCTGAGGACGAGAACAGATCCAGTTTCTGAAACGACGTGTTCTTTCTCAGTTATTTAGAATCTGGATGATGGACAAAGTCCAAAAACCCAGTATCTCTGTGGGTTATACACCATTGTCAGAACCCTTTAGTATCTACATAACTGTGATGTCTGATTTTATGAAATGTTACATGTGAAACATACAAGATATGATACAAGATTGCTAGTGACACTGTTTATCAGTGTTTAGAATATCCAGGCACAGAATTGTACTTTATTTTCCAGTCATCATGTTCTGGTGTAAAAGGTAAAATATCATAACATATATCTGCAGGGAGAATGGTCACATTCAGGTTCTTGGGCATACTATATTCAGTTTTCCAGAAAATGATCTTGAAAATTAAAACCATTGAACTGAATAATTTATGAATATTTGTGTGTGTTTTGTTTTTCTAACCAGGTGGTTAATGGAGAAGGAACATGGGTGCAACTGGATAAGGAAACTATGAGAAAGTTCTGCTTCAACACAGAGGGGGAAGCTTGGTCTTTGGCCCTTAGCCGGAGTGATGTGGTATACTTGAAGAAAGAAGGTGTTGTAGATGGAGGTAATTGTATATCTTAACATAGATAGGGCAGGGATATGAATAATTTCTTTATAGTTATGTCAATGTATCAGTCTCTAATGTCATTATTTTATATTACAAAATTGGTTCTTTTACCAGTATTTTCCTCAGTACCTTTTCTTTGAGAAATTTCTTTCATTTTAGTGTCGTTGTCCTACTAATATTTTCTCTCCTGTAATATTTGTTTTGTTGTCATTAGTTGTTTATTACCATTACTCACTCTTATTATCCATCTTCCCTAATACCTATCCTGTTTTCATCACATCTACACTTAATCAAGTCCATAAGATTTATGGGTAATGCATAACGGATTTTTTATGATAGCTAATTCAGGAATGTTGGGCACTGTATGGTACTGCAATTGGAAGAAATGTATGTACATGTAAAACATAAGCAGCACATCTCTCATCTCTCAATCGTAAGGGATTAACATGTTCATTACTTGTGTCAAGTTGTGATATGCTGATATGATGTTTTTTTTCTCTTAAGGTGCTTGCACATTTTTAGCATCATTGATATTTATCTTCTTTTGCTGCAACATTTTTGACTGGTCTTTTGCTATGGCTGTTAATATGTTCACACCATTTTTATTTCTTACAAGCTCTACTGAGTACTGATGGAATCAATAAAATGCATGCAAAACTCCCATTGCTTTCAAAAAGTCACAGAATCCAGTAGCACTGACAGATGACCTGGAGAGCCTTATCTCTGTGATTACTATAAATGAGTAGCGTAACTGTAGAGGTCCACATTAGCTTAGAACTTAGAACTGTCATGTCTTACATAATTATGCTTACAGATCTAGCCTAATGGCTTAACTCTTTACTGGTCAAGATTAAAACAAAATTCATGCTCCTCTTTCATATAACATTGAGCAAAATTCAAGATACCATATCTTCCCCATCTTTTGCACTGTACAGTCCAAACATTCTTTCAACATTTAGTACAATGTCAGATGAAAGTTTGAAGCCATGTATAGTGATTTGTATTTTATAGTGTGGGCTGCTATTTTGTTTCACATTCTGTATTTCAGGAATTACCTCTTCACAAGGCAATAGTTTTTATTTCTGTATTTGTTCTTAAGTAAATTGAAGCAAAAATGTGTTTTACATACCCACAGTTAGAGTTACTGTGATTTCAATGAGCAAAGTGATTGAACTCATCTGCCCCAGACTTGTAGTGTTTTTCTTTGGTTTATTCCAAAGAGTTTATGTTGACAGACTATTTTGTCATTCTGTTGACAAGGACCTTTCTCTAGTAAATGCTTCTTCCTTTCTTGCCTCACTATCTTCTTTTCAGAATGATGTGAGCTGCAGATGATAAGCTGTCTACTCATCCTGTACTGAACTGTATTTTATTTGCTTTGCAGAATGTGCAATGGAGACTCAGCCTCAAATAGAAGAAAACAGCTTTTCACCTCACAAAAGAGGATTTGATTTTTCCAGTAATACAAATGCCACAGCACTTGTTACAGCAGATGGAGCAGGCTTTAATTTTGGATCCACCATGTCTGGACTCAAAGATACACCTCCGCCAGGATCAGCAGGCAGCAGCAACACCAACCCATTTGTTTTCGGAGCATTTGGACAAGAGAGCAGATGTAAGAACCCAACAGCTGTTTTGAAGTTGTAATTACTATACATAGGCTCAAAACCACAAATGATTTTATGGGGTTTGAGGAAGAACAAAAGTCTGCTGTGTTTATAATTACATGTTCATTGGCAGCCCCATAAAAGTATGTTGTTAACGCTCATATTGTTATACAGTAGTTAAATTCTCTCCTCTTTTTCCACACACCTCATCCATTTAAATCCAGTTCATTCCCTTCATATACATCACACAAGATTCTGTGCTAGGAATATTTATGATTCTGTCTTCAGACACATACTTTGCTGCTTAACTGATGGTAGAAGAATACCCAGCCTCTTGAACGTAGTACAGTTTTAGGCAAGTTTGCAATCCTGTGGAGCATATCTCCATCTGTCTGGCTTCTGTACATTTACATTTTCATGAAATTTTATATTTTTGAGTTTTACTAAAATTTGTTGATGCCTTCCAGTCTTAGCTGAAATCAGACAAAGATGAGACTGCTATACATAAAGACCTATGTGCACTTCTATACACTTTTTGCTAAATATTTATTGGAGCAAAAAATGTTTCAAATATAAACTGCAGAGAAAGATGAATCTTACATTTTATATATATTATTTATCCATGAGTCTCAGTGTTTTCAAGATAATTAGACAAACAGGAACAAATGCCCCAGAATTTTTATGCTGTGTGTACATTTTGGAACTTGGAAATTTAACAATCAATTTTGGTCTTCCAGACACATATAGATATTGAAAGTGCCCCTTGTCCTTGATAGTAATCAAATGAAGCTTCTACATACCTTAGTCTGTAGGTCTACAGTATGCATTTAATTGATCAGGCCACCATAAGTTCTACTTTATTATAATTTTAACTTTGTGTTTTTTTAACTCTCTTTTTGGTACATTCGCAATGAATATATATACACTTTTGGATTCTGTCATTTTCCATTTTTTGAAGTGATTTAACCATTTTCCTCTATAGTCATTTACTTTATTGTCTTTAATATGTATTTAATTATTTCTACATATTTTCCATTTTTAATTTTATCTAATTTGGGACATCCTAAAAAATACAATTCTTAAAAAGTGTGAAAGGATTTACAGAATTAAAATTTTATATCCCATATTATCTTGTCTGTGACTGATTGTGATATTCTTAGTATTACAGTAAGGCACCAATTTGGCTGCGCCATAGCTCAAACGGTTAGTCGCTGGCTTCCCACTGCGGCAGCCCGGGTTCAATCCCAGGTCTGGTCAAGTGGGATTTGTGGTGGACAAAGTGGCGCTGGGGCAGGTTTTGTCTGAGTACCTTGGTTTCCCCTGCCGATCCTCATTCGCCCAATTGCTCCACAATCAACCTCACCTATCATCTGGGGCTGGTACAATAGGCCAGAAGTGGCTGCAGGACAAGGGACATAGTCCCACCCCACTAGCAATAAAAAAAGTCACCAGTTTCATTCTGGGGTCTGAACAAACTGGCAGCATCATGACATATGCATGCTGTGTTTTATGCAAGAAATTATTATTTGCTTTCAGTGGGAGCAACTACTAAAGCCATCCATGACATTCATCATGCCCCTGATGGAAAATATGACAAGCCTGAGCTCTCCCCCAAACCCAGTCTCCTGCATTCAAGAGAGAGAACTCGAGACCGAGACAAGGAGAAAGATAGGGAAAGTAGCAAATTTGCTGCACTTCAGAAGTGGCTGAAAGGTGAAGAGGGCCGACATTGCTCGGAGAGGCGAGGTTCTCCTGGAAGGTTTGTTTTTTTGGTGAATTATGGGTTTAAAGTAAGGATGATTCCACTTTAGTAACATAGATGCATTGCTGGAATCTAGGAAATGTTGGAAAACAACATTATATTGAACTTCAGTGAACCTTGAAAATCTGTTCCATAAAATGAAATGTCATGTATGAATCATACTTCACACTATGCAGACAACTATTTAACCCTTGTGATAACTGTAATCAGCATTTGCATACACGGTAACTTTGTAAAAATGATTTTCTGAATTGAATTGTCAGTTCTTGAAAAAAGTTGTCAGTTGTTAAATTAAAATGTATATATAGTTGAGACTCACAGTAGAATTAATTACCATACACATGCAACTATATGACAGCCTCATGTATAAGATTTCTGTGTTTCTCAGTGGGAGCCTTTAAGGGGAAATAATTTTATTACCTATTAAGGTAAAATTCGTAGCTACTTATACACTTCTCTTTCACAAATTTAGTTACTTTCACTCGTTTATAGTTGCCCATTTTAGGGAGACAAAATGGTTAGTAGTACAAACTGACTTGGCATTTGTGATTTGGTTTTATTGCGTTGCTGCATACTGACCCAAGAAATACAACAGTACCTTATGTCCCACAATTATTATCCTCTTCATTGCACCCAATAAATATTAAGTTGAAATAGGCATTATTCACAATTTGCAAGAATGATGCAATCTGCAAAGCACATTTTCCATTTGCTTCCACTTAAGTCTTCTGTCATTGCATTACATAGTTGTTTAACTTTCTGTACTAGACACATTTACCACAACGCTTGAAATATCAATGTTTTGAAACAAACAACATTGGTATTGTGTAACTCTTTAGTATGGAGTGTAATACAATAAGGTATACAACTTTGAGTACTTATTTTGTCCAGTTGTGCAATAGCACAGTAGTCAGTTACAGAGTTATAGAAAGCTGGACAGAAAATAAGCAGTGTGTTGTGAAATTGAATATTTCATTATTTCCATGTTCATTTTTCCATTGTTTCAGTATAGTAATCTATGCCAGTATTCAGATTTAGTATATAAAATTTCTGCACGCTTTTGGAATTAGCTTTGTAACTGAATATTTTGTAGTTTTAATAGAGTGTGATATTGTGTTACTATCTGCTAGATATGAAAGATATTTCCAATTACCTGCTGAGAAGATAAGTATTATCATGTTATTTTTCTGCCTTGCTATTTTCACACTGTTGAATACTCCATCCCACAATAAAACTAATATTAGCATGCTTTTCTATCAGGTGTTCAAGAGGCCAGACTACATTAGTTCTGAAGGGTGTTTGTTTTCATACTGGCGCATAGCTCATGTCAGTTGGCCTGTAGGATGAGCTTAGTAATATCACCTCAGTCATTAATGTTCCAACTTCAGAATTAAGCATTATTGCTGGTAATGTAGATGAGCTTGCACAGTTACATGTATGGGAAACAGTAGTAAGTGGAATGAATTAGTGTGTTTTATATAGTGTGACATTTTGGCTCAAAGCCAGAATTGTGGAAGAGGAAAAGGCATCCATTGCTAGGCTCCATAAACCTAAACAACAGACTGTTGCTAGGGAATGGGTCTGCAAACATATTTCCACAGCAACCAAGTCACATGACTGCAGAACAATTAGCACACAACAATAGAGGAACCATTGGAAGCATTGTTTTCTCTTGGGTCCATGCACAGGCTATAATAATGAGATCTATTTATAGATAACTAAATTATGCAGGACACAGGCAGAAATAATCCTAAACCATGCAAATCCAAATGCACATGGTACTGGACAAGTAGAAGCCATGCATAGGAAGTATAAGAGGCTTAAATTTCGCACCAGTCAGGCCTATGACCATTCACCTGACTAATTGCAGTTTCAGAGTAATTAAATAAGTTAAGGCATAACCTGCTGCATAAGCTTGCATTGACAGAAAACCTCTGTATATCTTGTATAAATGTAACTTAGTATAGTGCATTGGCAAAGGATGCACAGAGTCCATAGTGACCTGGACGCTGTGACAGCACATATACTTGTGCTAAAACTGCGGTGCAACAAACATAATGCCTACACCAACAAATCAGCCAACCTGCAGGCAGTTGAGAAGGTGAAAACACCTGTGGCCATGGAAAATATGAGACCTGTAGTTATGAGTTATATATATATTCAATAAATCCAGTTACCAATCCAAACCCTGTGTGTAGCCTCTTTAACACATCACAGTACGTACAAAGAATAGTTTCTTCTGGGATATGATACTGTGTAGTCTGGTAGAAGTTTACTGACATTTCAGAGGAACATACTCCTTGCATCTTCAACGTACAATAATCAGTTGAGCATAGGAATAGATGGTACAGATATAGAGTGAGTTAGGAGTTGTGAGCAAACCAGTAGGGTAAGGAGAAAGATGTAAGAATCAGATGTCTGTAATGGGTCATTTTTACAAGGATAGAGGGATGAAGAAATAATGGCTCTGGGGGGCTTAGGATAGAGAAGTAAGGAGAAACTTAGTAAGGAAACCAGGATCTGTTTCAGGGTTAAAGTCAGTGGAACAAGAGACAAAAATCACTGATAGGCTGAAAGCAAAGACTGGGGGAATTATATAAAGAAAATTTTATGTTTGTGTGCCATTAGAGACCTCCCACCAGAGTTGGTTGGTGTATCAGTGAAGGATCTAGTGAAAGCAATTGGAGAAAGCAGGGCTAATGGAAATGGAGTCACTCCTCCAGGGACCCCAAGACGTATGTCCCGTAGCTCTAGTCCTAAGGCATGTCCGGGAGGAGGATCATCTCCACGACTCAGTCGCAGCTCTAGTCCTGTACTAATTCCAGGTAACAAATAGACATTCTGTTTCTCCTTCCTCAACATGCATATATTAAAATAATTTCCTTATTGTATCTAAGATTGTTAGCAAATTATACATGTTCTGTTCAGAACAAATACAAGTACCAGTGACATGCAGGTTTCTGTTTTCTAATAGTGAAGTATTCCATGTTCTTGTCACTGTGGATCATCTCTCAACATTCCTTAAATTGCATTTTCTTAATACATAAAAGATATATTCGAAGGATGCTAGTAAATAATTTTCAATTGTAATGGCATAATACCCGGGTGAAGTGACTGCCTTGTTATCATTTGCCGCGTAGCTCCGCTGGGCAGACAAACTTGTGCAGGCACTGCTCATTCTCTTAACGTGCCAGCAGGCAGTGCCCCTAATGTAGCAGGTATTGTGCTGTTAAATACTTTTGCCTGCTCTCTCATCTCTGTCTGGTTCATTTTGTTTCTGCCACGTCCATGCTGCTTGTTTGGGTGACTGCAGATACATAAATGTATTCTTTTTATTTAACTGCAGTGTTTGGATTGAAAATATAGTTACGTCATTGATGTTTGGGAGGGAATACAGGATAGTGATTACTTTGGTTGTTGCCTGGATATGCAGTGCAAATACATAGCTGATAGGAAGAGTGAAATATAAAGTAGCCGGGTGTTTCATATGCTAGAATCATGTTTCTTTGGTTTACAGTTTTGTGCCAACAAGCCAAGATATAATTACTGGCCATGTTAAGATGCATATTTCACAATTTAAGCACTGCTTCAATAACTGAATTAAACTGGGACTGTGCTTTTGTATGCCCTATGTTGTTTGCTACCTGTCATGCACAATTTTCGTTCCTTTCAAGCACCTTTTTTCATGTTGTTTTTTTACAATGTTTTTTGGTATTATTTAGTTGTGATGTATTTTCCATTAAGCATTTGGCAGCAGACATCATGTTTTGATCATTATTACCTACCATTTGTGAAGCCAAGAGTGTTTTGTTACCATTATAAACTGTATATACATAGGCTTGGTAAGATTATAACAGTAATTGAAAGTAGTGTACAGAGAGTGCATTTCCAGTGAAATGTAGTTTGGTGCACTGATGTAAGAAGTAAATTCTGGTAAATGTTGGATAGTCATCCTTTTTTCTTTCAGTAATTTGTAAATGAAATACAACATTGAAGAGTACCATCTTCTGGGATGTGATGCAACGTAATGTTGTAGACTACACTATTTCACATCCAGAAGATTGCACTTATCATAGTCACTACCATGAGAGCCCCAGATATCACAAATAAAACATGAATAATTATTGTATGCACCTTGATTCGTAGTATTGTTTTGGCATTATTTTAAATACAAATTTAAACATATTCTGGCATAAATTGCACCTACACTTCAGAAGTAAGTAACATGGCAGTGTCTTTTGCAAAATAGAACATGCTGAATCCTCTGTAACATAAATATGTATTTATATATAAACTGGCTTTAAGGCAGTCCTTACCAATATAGTCTTTGCTTTTCACAGCTTCATTGAATAATGCAGGTTTTGCCTACATTTTCATATTTGTTAATGCAAAATTCTGGCTGTAAGTGTAACACATTCATCTTCTAATGCTTCATCGAGAAATTCTTGGCCTGCAATGGTTATGTCAGCCAGATTCACTTCTCCTGCATTGACAAAATTTGCTGGCTCTCCACCAGGTGGCAGACCTGTCATAGGCTTGCTTCAACATGATAGTAGTAGCAGCAGCCCACAAGCCTGCGGCTCCCCTCGTAGCATTGGTCTTTCTCCACTAGGTAAGCCAGCAGCTTGTTTGTTACTTGCCTGCTGGCATTGGTTGGTGTTGTTGGACTTGTGATTAAGAAGAAACCCAAAAGTCGTATATGCATTGTGACTGCTGTGGTAATTAAGAAGAAGCCAATAAATTGCCATAAAAATGTTCATCGTGATCATAATTTGTTACAGTGAATTAACACATAAATATAGCAATAACAAAGTCCTAAAATTAAACAAACTTTTCAGTTAGTACATTTTCATAATTCTTAAAGTAAGCAGATATGTATGTCACTTTAAAATACACACTCATCTTTCTGCTTGTACCTGAAGATCTGCAAGAAAGCTCTTGATCACTTATAGGCCACTCCCTGCTTGCTGTTATGGTTATTGGGAACTTGTTAATATGTGGTATATAGTGACTGAGACCAAGTGTTATGCAGAACAGTTCATAAAATAACAGTGAGTGAAATTTGTGGAATGCTAGGGGTGCCTATATGCTGATGGCCTCCTCTTTATTGTTTTGAGAACTGTCACACAAAGCTGAGTTTCTGAGGTAATGTAGCCCACATTTCCATATGCTACAACCATTGCAGGATTTTCTTACAAAATTTGAATACAATTAAAATTATAGAAATTACAGTATTTTTAGTTCAAGTATTAGTTTTTGTGTCTTTAGAAATAAAAGCCCCAGCACCTTCTTCCTTGTGTTAATTAAATCAAGTTTAAGTTCTCCAGTGCTGGTAGGTTAAGGTTTCTGAATATCCTTTGAGTATCGTATTGTGGTGTGCTGTACAGAAGACATGTAATGTTCTCCCCAGACCCGTAGATTTTATGGTGTGGAGTCATGAAAAATACTCTGCTTTACAAGTCAGGTATCTCATTTTTGAGGTTTTGAGAGTGCAAGGATAGGTGAATTTATTTCCTCTGGAAAAGAGTTACTGGATATATAGACTGTAGCATTTTGTTTTTTAAACAGTTTCATAGCATGGTAGAATTTGGCCATAGTTACCAATAAATTCCTTCATAATGAATATCTGTTTACCATCTTCATTTTGAATAAATTACATATTGATGACTTTAGTATCCTAACATCACATACTGCATTGCCACATTTTCACTCTGCAAAGGCTTCAACCTTCCTTCATCCAATCTGTGGAGACCCTGAGAATACATAGTTTTGTTTCAGTGTAGAATGACATCTGCATGCCACTGTGTTGGAAAGCCAAATGCTGTACAGTAAAGTTTTGTCTTTTACTACATTGCTAAGATATGCTGGGTCCCATATTGCTTCCTTTTATTTAAGAATTGAAGAAGAATTCCTCATGATAAAGTCTGTTCTGACAATTCATTACACTTTTTATAACACTGGGCACAAGGAAACTAACAACTGCCTTCACGCATAACAAAACAGATGCCCTGTGCACATGTACTCACAGACATACTGATATCTTTCTACTGCTTTATATTGGGCTGTGTCCACTAAAAGGGACTTTTTGTAGTCAATATTTTGTGTCTGTATGGTATATGTTATCAGTAAATGTCAGTATTGACTTCTCTTCCCTGATGTGGTATGTGGCTTTTATAGTATGCATATGTGTATGTGTTGCATCTAGTTCTGTGTATTTTTTTAGTTCTGCATGTAGACATAAGTGTAGTACAGTGTTTCCTATATTTAATATGGATACTACTGATATTATCTTTGATTTGTTATCAGAAAAACCTTTGATGTTATTGTATTGATGTGAGTTCATATAATCAGTCTTACTAGTGTCTTTACAGATTATATGCAGCTCAAATTTTCAGAAGTAAAGGTGCTGACACAAATCAGACATTTTCATGTACAAAGGAAATATTTTCTAAATATTTCTTTTTGCCAATGATTATCAAAAAACAGATTTAAGCACTTCTTAGTTATTTGTAATTGTTTTTGCAAATTTTACACATAACATAATGCACGCACATTCCATAATATAGTCATTTCACAACCTTAATTAAGAGAGGCTGTAATGATGATATCCTTCAGTGAGGTTCTTTGTTTTTTAATGTGTTACATGGCAGATTTTAAGATGAAATTCTTCCATGAATTTCCCTTATATGACCACATGTGAAGCCACATGTTGAGTCCCTCATTTTCTTTCTGTTGTGTGCACCAATACATTATCAGTAAACACAGGAAATATTTTCTGTAGCAGACTGTATAGATTCTGCACAAGGCAGCTGTACTGCATTCGCAGAAACACAGATTTGACTCAGTCTTAAAGGGCTGAGACTAATATACTGACTGCCAAAATAAAACATACCAAGTGACTTCCTCCCATTGTGCATATTTCCAGCTTCCGTTTTAACCACTGGTGCAAATCTGAAATTGGCTTATCTGTGCACTGTGGCTGCTGAGTAAGTACGGCATTGTGTTGCAAATACAGCAGTCAATGTCAGTGCTGGGGAAAACGTGGAAAAAACTGATAAATATGAGTTTTAAAATTTTTCCAAATTTGGTATGCTGATGGCAGACATGTACAGAGAGAGAGGAGGAGATGATGTTGAAAGGTGATTTCAGTAATACATGTTTCACAGTAAAATTTTAACTTGTGTTTGAAATGCAGCTTATATGTACAAGGAATTCCTTTTTGACTTTTGCCCAATTTTCAAAGATGAAACTGAATATAAAGTTCTTATTAGGGTAAGTGTGTTGATATAAGAGTGCTTGACCCTGAGGTTTTGTAAAACTAGTGAGAATTGCATTAATTTTAATTTGTTGTTTGCAAGATGTCCTTTCAACACATGTGAATTTTTCAGCAAGGAAAATATCTCGTGGGTAATCTGTGTTAGTGATACATACTTGAGAGGCTTGCTAACCAGATTCATGATCCATAAACGTTATTAAAGAATGGAACTGCAGTTACTTCTTCACATTCAGCATCTTTAGTAAGAGAATGTAGTGTGGATGTGTGGAAGTGAATACATAAAATATTATTCTGTACATCTGTTATTCAGAATCTAGAGTTTTATATGATATTGCATATATTTCATGTGGATTTGTGAGTTTGAAGTGAAATATAAACCACTTGATTAAAGAGCATGCCATATTATTTAGACTGATTTGTATTATTTCTGAAGTCAATGTCCCTTGGATGTCTAATATGAACAGAAAAACTTAAATACAATTAGTTAATATAAATAACTACATCAGTAACCTTAATATAAACTCTGTCACTTTGGTACTTAAAAACTGAATAAAAATATTGTTTGTGAATTTTTAATTTATTTATTAAATGTGTAAGTGGTAGTCAATGCTGACATGGTTGAACAAGCCAGACATGAAAAGTTAACATCTGTTGTTGATGTTATGTTTTTCATTTGTTGAACTGAAGGCTATAACTGGTCCACATGCCACAGTATCAAATGTTTCTCTGTGTACAACATAGAAAATAACTGAGTATATTTGTATATAAGCTAAGGTCCCTAGAATATTTCACAAGTACATATATGTTTTGGCATTGATAAAGTAATATTGTGTTTTAGTTTTTTGTGTTCATATTATAATGAAAAAAAAAATATTCATTCAGTAATTTTATTATATTAAAAATTGAATAAACATTGTAAAGTTAATTTATGTTTCTTGATACTTTCCTGTGGTTTATGATGTTTGTGTAGCATTTACTGTGTATTGGTAGGCTAGATCACCAGTGAGTTACAGACATTGAATTTTATTAAAGAAATTAAATATTTAAAATGCAGTATTATTAACATAACTGGAGATTACCAAAAGAATTGGCCACAGCACAAATGCAGTCTGAGGGTGGAATACCAAAGCAGGCACTGAAATACAAACCATTTAGATGAAGATGTCATTTATGCCTGAAAGAAATTATGTCAAAGCCTAGTGGGTGTAGGAAGAGGTAGTCACATATGTTGATGCATAGTTCTTTATGATAAGAGAGCTGAGTGAAGGATTAATACTGCCATATTTTGATGCCTTGTTTAGTAAAAGGGATATTAGTTATTCTGCATTTATGACCAGAAACACATCAACTGACCTGTGATTTTTAAAGCCTATGGTTTGGTTTATATGATTGACATACCTTCATTTAAGACTATATTAAAAAAGTACTTATGAGTAACTAAAGTTATATAGGATTGGAAATTTCTGCAATAGAAAAGCAGGCTTAATGAGTTCTGCCCAGAACACCTTGTTTATATTGAAATTACATGACTGTTAATTAAAAGAGGTTTTGGTAATACAGTAAGTCCCTGACTTACATGGGTTTGAGTTACATAAATCCATGGACACAGGGATACACAAATACTTTTTTTTATTCCAGCAGTTTAGGTACTTTGATTTCTGTGATCATTAATACCAGATATACAAGGTTTATATGTATTGTGACATGTTGACCCCTACCTCCCCAGCTGCACGTAGCGGTAACGTAACGCTCGCGTAATAGGCGAGTAATCACCCCGCATCCTGGCAGCTATGAGTGGTGACGTCACGAGCGGAGCCGAAGAGAGCCAAGCGGAGCCGAAGATAGCCGAGCCCCCGTAACCTGGTAACTATGCAAGGCAGCCGTCAACAACTCCGGACAGCGTGGCTAGCAACAAGGCACCAGGCAACAACTGTCCGATTGAGGCTACATAAGACGCAGCGAAGGCTATTCACAGTTAGTTCTACCATAACAGCCGCCGAGTTCTACTGTAGCAGTCGGCGACTTGAGTTGTACTGAGTCAGTCAGTAAGTCCTGGAGCTACCGCCGAGTTAGCCAGCAACTAGTCA
>NW_019733333.1:777906-778072 GCF_002891405.2 Cryptotermes secundus
ACTCACAGCCGCTGTGCAGCTCACTTATATAGCTACAGTGCTTGCCTGTTGCGTAATGAGTGCCACGTCACAGTAGGAAGTTGATTACGGGTACGTAGCGTTGCGCATTACGTCACCGCGGAGGGGAGTGGCGGGGGGGGGGAGGCCCCCTCACCCGCGTGAAGAC
>NW_019733333.1:778108-794980 GCF_002891405.2 Cryptotermes secundus
ACAGTATATTATAATACATTATAATATGATATGTTATGATGTGTTTTTATTTCACAGACTTCTATAACTTTAACTATCCACTGAATAAAACATACATGTCAAAAAATATATCATAATTTAGCATTGTTGGTTATACATGGTTTTCAGCTTACATGGGAACCTTTGGAATGAATTGTGGGGTTCTTAATGTGTAGTTTTGTCATTACTCCGATGACAACCCACTTCTTCAGAACAGCCATGGTTGCTGTGCTTGGCCAGTTAGGTAGCACGGTGCGCGCCGGTAGGGAGAGAGGTTAGTTACGGTGAATGGACTGGCCGCAATGCGGCCGTGGCTGGAGGTTGCTTGGTTGCCATACGGCAGCGTGAGTTGGAGGTTGCTTGATCGCAGCGCGGCGGCTGCTGGTGAAAGGCTAGTCATTGAGCGCGGTCATAGGAGTTATGAGGCAGTGGCTACGCCAGATGCCCAGTGGGTCGGACAGTAACACGACCACCGGCGAGTCCAGGCGCGGTGCCCCAGTGAGTCGGGTGTGAGAGCGCCGGAGAGCCGAGGCAGTCGTGTCTGGCGCAGCCTGCCAATGCTTCCGAAGACCGAGCGCTGGCGACGAAGCCTGCTGGCTGGTGTTGCTTGATCATAGACTGAAGTCAACTGATAATTCACCATTGGAGCTGCCCATTTTTATACACTGCTCGGTGGGCGGAGCGAAACTCGAAATTGAGGAGGAAGAATTGATTGGTTAGCGCGCGTAATGACGCAGATGCGGGCTAGCAGTGAGCGCAGTATAAATGCGAACGTTTGAAGCAATCTGATTGGTTAGCGTGCGTGATGGTGAAAAGTGATGTGAAGAGCGAGCGTGGGATGTGGGATGTTCCCGCAGAATTAACCATGGAAGTTGAGGGCTTACTGTACTATTGATATTTTACTGGCTCTTTATTTGAAATGCTGGAATTTTGTTGTGAAGTTTGAATTATTCTGTTTAACATAGTGTGATTTGTATATTGGGTCTTGTGTTCTTGTATAGTGTGTTTTGTATATTTAATATACCTTTCACTGTGCAAATATGAGTATATAAACAGCAGTTTTGTTAACTGTGTATGTATTATTAAAAATTTAACATCTGTTGGACAGTATCAGGTACCATGGTAGACTCGCAGCACAGTGCTGCATCTCACCGTCGTGGTTCTACACAAAGTGATACAAGTGCTTTAGTAAGCAGCCTCACTCGTGACTTGTCCCAGTCTCCCAGTGGATGTACAACAACAGCCAACACTCGGGACCTGTCACCAAGTCCCAGCAGCAGCTCTCTACACATGCACTCAGAGGGCAGTCCAAATAGCACACCTGGCACACCTAGGAAGAATGAACAAGTGTGTTAAATTGACTGTGGATTCTTTGAAATAGTTAATTTTTACAGTCCATCATTTCTATGGATATCATGCTGTATTGTATTAATGTGTTTTGGTATTTAGTAACCATTTCAGTCATAGTTTTCTTATCAGATGATATCTGGCCTGTTAGTAAACCTTTACATTATTTAATATTTTCCTAGACAATTTTTTGTGCTGTAACTGCAGCCAAAGAAATCTGCTATGTTCTTGGCCTTCACACAGATCTCTGGCATTTGGCTTTGGTTACAGTTTAATTTTGGGCAGTCTTTTTTCTTTTGCTTAATATGACTGAACCACTAATGTACATGGTGCAATCCAAAAGTTCCCGAAATATATTAATAAAAACTATTACATCTTACCTAGATCTTATTCTGCGCCATCACCTTCAAAGTAGTCCCCTTGGGAGTGCATACACCGATCCCAGCATTTCTGCCACTTTTCAAATGCATCCTGGAAGTCTTTCTTTGTTAGGGCGTTTAGTACCGTCTGCGTTTCTGCTTGAATTTCCTCAACTGTATCAAATCTTCGCCCCTTCAACTTGATTTTCATCTTGGGGAAGAGAAAGAAGTCGCATGGAGCTAAGTCTGGCGAGTACGGTGGGTGGGGAACAACTGCCATCTTGTTTTTAGCCAAAAATTCCTGCACAATGTAAGCCGTATGCGGTCGTGCGTTGTCATGGTGGAGTACCCAGTCGTTCGTGCGCCACTTCTCTGGATGTTTTCTCCTCATGTTCTCCCTCAAACGCCTTAGAATATCGTGATAGAACTCTTTATTGACTGTCTGACCAGGAGGGACGAACTCCTTATGAACAATCCCGTCAATATAAAAAAAACAGATCAACATGGACTTAATGTTGCTCTTGACTTGTCGAGCTTTTTTTGGCCAAGGTGAAGAAGGGCTCTTCCATTGCGACGATTGCTGCTTGCTTTCAGGGTCGTAGCCATAAACCCAACTTTCGTCACCAGTGACAACCTTTGAAAGAAAGTTTGGATCCTCTTGAAGCTGTTGTAGAAGTTCCCTGCAGAGTTCCAAGCAATGCTGCTTCTGTTCATTTTGTAGCAGTCGTGGCACAAACTTCGCCGCCATCCTCCTCATGTTCAGTTCCTCTGACAAAATTCGTTGACATGTACCATAACTTAGTCCCAAGGTGTTACAGAGGTCTTGGATGGTCAGTCTACGATTTTACAGAATCAGATACATAACTTTCGCCACATTTTCTGGTGTTTTGCCCTTTGACGGCCATCCCGAACGATCGTCATCATCAGTCAATGTTCGGCCATTTTTAAAACACTTATACCAGTTGTAAGTTTGTGTCTGGCCTAAACTGTTTTCAACAAAAGCTTGCTTCAACATTTGGTGCGTTTCTGCAGCGGTTTTCCCAAGTTTTAAACAAAAATTTATACAGACACACTTCTCTCTCAGGTCAGCCATTGCAAAACCGCAAATTCACAGAAACATAACAATGGAAATACGTTCACCAACAATAAACCCAACCACTCAACTCGACGCCACTTGCCACACTGATTCAAGAAGGATGTGTGAGGAGACACCTAGCGGCATTTCGATGTACTCATAACCATTCGCACGCAAAATTCAAATTTCGGAAACTTTTGGATTGTCCCACGTATATTTATTTTCAAATCATCGTGTAGTTTATCTGTTTGTATTCTGTTGATATTTCCAAATTATCAAGACTCTTTGTTCAGTTTTCCCAGTTAATGTTCTTAAGAACTTAATTTTGTTTGTTTGAATTTTACATGATTCATTTTTTTATAAGATCCCTTGTCTCTGCTTTATATGTTTCAACAAATTATACAGTGAGTTTTTTGTATATGCAAGAGTTGGGCATTCCTGCAGTAAAACGTCCAGGCCCCAAACCTTCTCAAGATCCTGCAGCCTGAGCATATTACAAATTAAAACCTACCTAGATTATGCTGGATGCTATGAGTGATATATGTTCTTTTCCATCGATTCCTGGAACCTCTATAAAAGTTTGAATACATGCATTTAAATTCTTCTTGGGAAAGAGAATTTTCCTTTGGATATTTTCCTTCATTCATCAATGGTATGAGGGTTTGATCGGTAAACATGTTGTTTTATAGTCGCCATAAAGAAGAGTGACATACGAAGATTGAAGTTGGGAGAATGTGCTGTCCACAGACCACTGTTAATAAGTCTATCCTAAAACGCTTCTTTTAAAGTGTCCATGGATGCTGTATGAGCAGGAGTGAGAAAGAATGCATGCCAGCATTCATTATGTTTTAGCTGCTCAGAAATTGTTGAGGGTCTACTCAGCATACATGAGGAAACTCCATCCACTCCTGCTCTCTGTACTTATACTGCATCATACAGCAAGGATTACATGGCAACAGTTCATGCACTGTTGTTGTCTTGAATGGTTGGGTTTCATGAGCTTTATGGCAGCTCATGTTGATCATTTGGAAGCCCTAGTCTCCTATGCAAGGGATTTGAGGGAAATATTCAAGTCTGGCACAGAGTTCATTAGATTACTCTTTAGTGAGGACTTGAAGTTCATCTTTGGCGTTTATTCAGTAATGACCATGCCTCTCCCTTAATTTAATCCCCATTCTATGAATTTGTTTTCCATATGGAACTGTAACATTCTGCAATGTTCTGGAATGGTCTCATTTTCTTTTTTGCAGAACCACTTTTCACATAGGTATTCTGCATGAACACTTGTTTTTCAAATGTATATCTAACACATGAAATTTTAATGCAGAAAAAAAAATTGGGTAAACTATTGCTTGTAAGACATGTCAGATACGGGAATGGGAGTTGAGGCAGCATGAGGCTCAGAAGATGTGTTTGAGCCGATCTATAATGCATAAGCTTGCTTAATGGTTATTTCTAAAAATCTCACTGTATATTACATAAGCATTATAATGTCATGAGTTATTAATCCAATTATGCATGACAGCTGTTATGTGACATGAACATTGGGTATAAAGTATTTGATTGTCTTATGTTTTACCTGTAACATATAATATTTACATGGATGGGAAAATGTTATCCTGCATGCTGGTTAAAGATTAAGCAGACATGGCTTGTAAGCTAGGGCAGGTGGCAGAAGAAAACCCTTCAGGACCCTATTGGTACTTGAGGACAAAGCTGTTCTAGACAGAGTGTATTGAGGTCACATCATTTATTTCACCAGCCATTCAGCATTTTCTATGGTGCACATAGTTTTCTCTTCAGCACTCCCACTCTGCATTATTTTTGTTATATGTATATGTTTTTTCAGCTTCATATATGCTATCAAATATATAACATTTTTGTGTGTTAGTTTCTTATGGCCCTTTGTGACAATTAGTAACAAATGTATTTTTTATGATGAGGAGTTGTTAGCCCCATGCCAGACTCCCAAGAAGGAGGACCACCCCTTTTCAGCTGTCCATGACTGCTTATTCAATGTATTCACAGCTACCTTCCATATCTGGAGGCTGTCTCCTCTGTCTGCAACCTGAGGATGTGCCATGCCATGGTGACAAGGGAAAGAGGAACATAGACTGAGGGTGTTTGAGAACAGGGTGCTGAGGAGAATATTTGGTTGGAAGAGGGATGAAATGACAGGAGGTTGGAGAAAACTATGTAATGAGTAGCTTCATAACTTGTGCTCTTCATCGTCTCATCATCCTTGACTTGATCATTCTAATTATATAATTAGAATGATCAAGTCAAGGATGATGAGATGGGCAGGCAATGTAGTATGAATGGTGTAGAAGGGGAATGCATATAGGATATTGGTGGGAAAGCAGGAAGGAAAGAGATCACCAGGAAGACCAAGACATGTGGGTAGACAATATTAAAGTGGATCTTAGAGAGATAGGATGGGGTTGGTATGGGCTGGATTGATCTGGCTGAGGATAGGGAACAGTGGAGGTCTCTTGTGAACGTGTTAATGAACCTTTGGATTCCATAAAATTTTGTGAAGTTCATGAAAAGCTGTGTGACCGATGGCTTCACAAGAAGGGCTCAGCTCCATTTTTTTTAATTCGCTTAGTGGGGTGTGGAGTCCAACTTGTTCCACTCGGCACAGTGGCCACTGATTGGCCTATTATACCTGCCCCGGGTGATTATGATGATGGAGAATTTGGTGGAATGAATATTGGCAGGGGAAACCGAAGTACTCAGAGAAAACCCACCCCAGCACCACTTTGTCCACTACAAATCCCACTTGACCAGACCCAGGATCGAACCCGGGCTGCCGCAGTGGAAAGCCAGCGACTAACCGCTTGAGCTATGGCGCGGTCTAGCTCCATGAAATTAGTTTCATATGCCTTTTTACAGCAACATAACATTCATAAACCATTTGATAGAACAAAGTCTATCTTATTCAAAATCTGAGGTCTTCATATTTTTTAAGATTTATACTGTGGTTTCATGGGTTACAGCACCATTTATCTTGTAAGTGGGTGCTCTGAAGATGAAGGCAGTATATTCCTTTGAAATATTCATACCCACTTGCCAGACTACATGGTGTTGAAACCCAAAAGACCAAAATACAAGTCTGTGTTATGTCACTAACAATGTTGCCCTAACTATATTATTGGTATTTGTGGTTCTAAATGTATATTTTGTCTGCACAAGAAATTTATTTCTACAGGAACCACTGGGATACAGTCCCAGGGCAGTGACTCAGACTGGCACCCAAACAAGTCCTGAAAGTGTTGCTGCCAGTATGAAAGGCCATTTCAGCATCGGGGCTAGTGGAAACAAGGAAGAACGTCTGTCTCCAAAGCTGGGACGCAAAGATCGGGGTGGAACAGGCAGTAAGGGTCGCAGCAGCAAACGAGCCATGTCGCCTGCACCCATGCCACAACCCAGCTCCAGCCGTGATCGTACCCTCACTCTCATCAAGGAACCAGTGAAGGAAGCTGTAAGCCCATCTATTGCTGAGAGTTTGAGAGCCATATTTGCAGCATTTCTATGGCATGAAGGAGTTGTACATGATGCCATGGCATGTGCATCTTTCCTCAAGTTCCATCCCAGTTTGCCAAAACAAGGGGCTCTTGTTGTAACTCGCCAGCCTCTAGGAGGTGTTGGGAGTGGAGGAGCAGGAGATAAGAGGAGGTCTGAACTTACAAAAGAACAACGAGCACGCCAGAGGCACTCAGTTGAAGTGAGTACAGCAGGAAATTACCTCCATATTCAGCCATCAACCCTAGAAACCCTTACAAGATCAGCAGCAAATGCTAATGCAAACCGAAATAGAGCCAAGAAGCAGCATGCCGAGGCTGTGATTAAGGAAGAAAGTGGTGGTAGCAGCAGTGGTGGTGGTGATGGTGGTAGCACTGCTACAGTAACAGGAGATGTATCTGGCAAACTGTCTTCCCTTCCTGAAGCTTCTTTCCATACAGTGGCTGTACTGCCTCCAGCCCTTAAATCCCTGGTGTACTTATGGGAGGAGCTGACAACTAACTGCCTGCAAGCCATCATGCAGCAAGCTGTTCTGCCCAGTCCTACAATGCCAGCCAGACCTCCCAAAAAGCTGCTTAATGTGGATAAGATGGTTGGTGCCTTGGGCAGTAAGGGTTTGCAGGATGGCAAGGAGCAGCGGGGAGCTATCGAGAGGGAAATTAGCGGGAAGAAAGCGGGTCGCAAGAAGAAAGAATGGAAACCCATGGGACGGGCCAACCTACTAGGGGAAGTGGCTGGTGGTCTAGTAGGTGCTGCAGCAATGTTGGGAGCAGGAGTGGGGGGGATAGAAAGAGAAACAGTGTGTGAGTTGTGTGGGAACATGTACCCACACCCTGTCACGTATCACATGCGACAGGCTCATCCTGGTTGCGGAGGTCATGCAGGAGGAAAGGGCTACAATAGTGGGGGAAACTTTTGTGTTGGTTGGGCCGGGAACTGTGGGGATGGAGGTGTTGGAGGAAGTTCCTGGTATCTTGTGTGTGACACATGCCGAGAAAAATACCTTCGGTCCAAGAAGCAGAGTGGTGTGTCTGGTAAGGATAAGACTGGCGTCAGCAAGAAGGGCATGCTACCAAAAAAGAAGGCAGCTGGTCCTGCATCATCTTCAGCATCCAGGCTGCTCTCTCCTACTGCCAGTACATCTCCACTGGAGACACACATAATCATGAGAAATAACGCCATGTTTCTGCTTGATCTAGCCAGTGCTGGAGGTTCAGTCTTTCCTCCTCACCAACAGAGGCGGATCTCCATCAACAACATGCCATCAGTTTCAGAAAACTACAGTCCACCAGATCCTCCAGGACCCTTTTCGCCAGTAGGCCCATTTCAGTGTCTGCAGGCACTTGGTGTCCCCTTACAGCAGGTGCATGAAGACCAGCAGTTCATTGAGGAGACATTCAGGAGGCAGACAATGCAGCAGAGTCTGATGGAAGCAGCTTGCAATGGGAATGTTCATCTTGGTGGTCCATTGGGATCAAGGGTAGGTGTCCAGACTTGTATTTCATTCTTTAGTTTTGAGAGGCTTATGATCAGTGAGTCACATTAGAAAATGAGTTACTGTTCATGTACCTCGTCATATTTTTGCTTCAATTTACAACAGGTAGCACAAGTTCAGTGACAGTTTCATGGCAGGTATACAATAAAATCCTTTTCAGAATGTTTCACATAAAGCAACTGTCTCTGTAATGTGATAGTCATCTAACAAGTAAAGAGGCCGGTATGTAGTTAGGCAATGCTGTCCACTGCATTCATTCATTCATCAGTGATCTGTCAAGATGACAGGTCCACAATCTCTTCCGAAACAGTTCCTCCACTTGATGCGATCTAGAGCTTTCTCCTTCAAATGAAAATATCCTCTTCTGTCTCCAAGGTCATCCAGCATCTTCTTACATCTTCTTCTGGTCACTTCTCTCCGCCCCTCTATCTTTCCTTCAATAACTTCTTTTAGAAGGCAGTTACCACGTAAGATATGACAAATCCAATTAGCCTTCCATTTTCTTATGTCATGTAGGATATTCCTCTGCTCACTGACTCTAAATAACACTTCTTCATTTTTCACATAATCGGTGCAACTGATCTTCTCCATCCTTCTCCAACACCACATTTCGAAGCTTTCCACCACTGCATTAATAAAATTATATTTTTTTTTCTGTCTTGTTGGAAATGCACTTGTCTCAGTGCTTTACTGTCTTTTTGATACTGTTAGCAAAGAATAATTTGTCAGAACTCCTGAGTTATTTGAGGATCCAGTATTGTGAATGTCAGATTGTGTCCAGCTCTAAAGTTGGATATTCAACTTATCAGGAAATTTTCTGCCTGTATGGAATCTGAAGGTTCATCACTGTGTATGCAAAACACTGCATTGTATACTGTATAACATAGATTAATTAGCGATCACCACTTATTTATACTTGCCTACCTTCTGGTGCATGTAGACTGTTCTTTTAATTTGTGTGCCCTACCTGCTCTCACTGTTCATTGGCAGTTCTGCCCAGCAGTGTCTATCTCCCTGGAAGTACTCTCCTCAGATTTGTAGACATTTCTTACAATATTTATTGAATATCTATTAAAGACCTTTACATATTTTATTCTGAAGAGTGGTGACTATGGTGACATGAAGTGCAGTGTCCAAGGAATGTGTGTGACCTTTCAGCTCCCTGTTCAGCTTTAGGGAGAAGTGGAAATTACATGATGTGAGATCATGACAGTAGGGAATGTGGGATAACATTTCAGAACCATCTTTCACTGTAGTGTGTTGAACAGTTTTAGAAGCGTGCAGCATTACATTTTCATGGAGAAGGAAACACGTGTTCTTATATAATGCTGGCCTTTTTTTTATGGATATTGTAACACATTTTTAAACAGATGATTTCAGAATAGGTTTCATCATTTCAACAGTCTTCATTCATTATTTCTTCTGCTTAAGTAATCTGATTAGGGATGGTTAAGCTACTTGGCTATGCTGATCATATGTAATGTCCTTGAAAGCAGCAGCAGCATTTGAACTTCTCTTTGACATAGTACTTACTGATTAATATAATGTTACTTATTGTGCTTAAGTTTCCAGAATTAGTTTATGAAAGAACAAGGTAATCACTTACAAGGAATTCACAAAACACAATCTATGAAAAAAAGTGTAGTGCTCAATGAAATGGCCATAATGTCCTTAATCTGTATAAACATGCCCCTAGTTATTCAGTGAATTGACCTCTAGTGAAACTCTGATGACAGATGAGTGATTGGCAAGTAACATCTTCAGTTCACAAATTAAATGAACAGCCCTATTTTCAAACCAGCAGATGATCTCATCAGATAAAATTAAGACCTGTCACAACATTACATTTCATTTTCTTGCTTATATTGCTTTAAATTTGTGATAGCAATATTTGGTTGAAATTGTGTAGTTATTTTTCTTACAAGCGTAAATTGAAACACTGAATTTTTTAGCATTTAATGTATGCTTTATATATTCACTACTGAACTTTAAAGTATTCTATTTACATATTTTATTCTGTTGTATCATAGCAGTTCATAGTGTCCCTGGCATGCTGTGTCTCCTTTGTTGTGTTAATTGTACCATGCATTACAACTTGTGTATATGCTAGTGTTTCAGTATGCAGCATTATCTAAACCTGCACTCAGTCAAAAGTCTGTGCATCTGAAGCATCAACAGTGTTAATCAAGTTACGTTATAATAAAGAGTGCAATGAACTGAAAGAATAAAATTAATGCCACGAGGATGCACAGGAGTACAAAGACACAGCAGTTTAACTGAATCTGTAATAGGGGATCTTCCTTGAGTAGCTGATAGATGCCTCGTCAGTCTGTTCCAGGGCCACACCATAGTTCAAGCGGTTAGTCACTGGCTTCCCACCGCAGCAGTCTGGGTTCGATTCCAGGTCTGGTCAAGTGGGATTTGTGGTGCACAAAGTGGTGCTGGGGCAGGTTTTGTCCGAATACTTCTGTTTCCCCTGCCAATCTTCATTCCACCAGTTGCTCCACAATCACCCTCACCTATCATCTGAGGCTGGTACAATAGGCCAGAAACGGCCGCAGTACAAGGGAATTAGTCCCAACCTACTAGCAGTAAAAATAATAAAAAAATAGTCTGTTCTAGTTTATTTTCTTCTCATTATTCTTTATTTATTTTTTTAAAGGACCACAGCTGTTCATTACTATGTTCTTAAAGGCTTGGCATTGGAATTCATCATGAATCAGTTGAATTCAGTCCATACTTTCATTCTTTGTTTTTGAAGACTGCCTGTGTTCTGTAGGTAACCATAGTGGCCTCTTTTCTCTAAGATTTCCAGCCATAATTTATCTGTATTTTTTGTTGCATCCATGCATGCTACATAACCTGCCAAACTCATCTGCCTTGATTTAATCACTCTAATTATACTTGATAAAAAATACAAAGTATAGAACTCCTTGTAGGATTTGAGGTTCTCACAGCCATGGTTATGAACAGGAACCTAATTGCTGTCTTCCATTTCCCCCCTGTTTCATATAGAATCTGAAATTCTGGCAAGCTGATTGCTGTGCTTGCCACCTGCTTTCATGCTGGTTTTTGCTCGTCCTGTTGTTCTACCCTGAAGGTGGAAGCACAACATCAGTTGACTTTCAATGGAATACGCAGCATTATATCCCAGGAGATAGAACTCTTTATAGAATTCCTCACCGTGCAGTTTTCTCTGTCCTTCTTTAACTTTCCATTTCTTAAGTTCAAATATTCTCTCCAGTTCTTCGTTCGTAGACACTTTCAATTTCCATTCTTTCCATAGAGTGAGAGATTAAGTTTTACATCCATGTACAAATAATAAAATGAAGATAAATTTATAATTTCATTTTTCTTAAGCTTTTGATTTTTGGTTATGCGATGTAAAAGTAAAAGATTCTGAACAGAACGGTAGCAAGCATTTCTGAAATATTATGTGCTCTGTCATGTCTTCTCATGGCTCTCATAACTTTTATAAATATTTTGTAAAATAATATTGTTTCATTTTATTGACATTTATTGTGTTCTTAATACTAAAAGCAAATGATCAGATGTCAGTTCTGAATATGCTGGGGATTTAGTTTCCAAAACAATATTTCTTTCAAGAGTGAAGTGGGCAATGTTGGCACAGCATAAATTGTTGCCAGGTTGCAGCAATGCATGTTGTATTACTAAGTTCAAATAGGTGTAATCTCACAATATTTCAACTTTGTAGCTCTGTCTCCAAGTGCATGACAAACTACCAATCATCTGCCATCTCATATGATGGTTTACAATCTATTTTGCTAAGTTTCAGTTTAGTATTATTAATTCATGTATGCTTGTATCTCTGAAGCAGCATCTTTCTGCAAGATTTTCCTGTCATTAGCACAAGGTGGTTCAAATATGACCGGGACTGATTTGTGTGTAAACAAGCCGCACTGCACAGCAGCTGTGCGACCATGAGAGAGTGGAGCCACAACCTCCACCCTCCCTCCTGTTAGGGTTAGAACCTGTTCAGTCCTGTCTGGGAGCTGCTAGAGTGATGAGTGAACAGACGGTACTGTGGAGCATGGAACAACGCATTGTGATGAAATTCCTCTTTGGAGAAAATGTCCCGTCCGCTGAAATTCACCACAGACTCCAACAACAGTATGGGGAAGAGTGACTCACGGACCCATGTGTTTGAGTGGTGTAAGTGCTTCAGAGAGGGCAGAGAGCGCGTGGAGAATGAACCGCATGATCGTCGGCCGCAAACATCCCTCACCGAGCCAAACATTGATCATGCAGACATGCTTATTCATGAGAATAGGAGCATCACTATCAAGGAACTTTGAGCAATGCTGTCCATCAGTGTTGGTAGTGTAGAAGACATCATGAAATACCACCTGCACTATCGCAAGGTGAATGTATGGTGGGTACCACGCACTTTGAAGGACGTGAACAAAATGGTGTGCGTGCAAGCTGCCAATCGTCTCCTACAGCAGTTTGAAGATGAAGGTGATGCATTTTTGAAGTCTATAGTGACCACCGATGAAACGTGGGTGCACTACTCCATTCCCGAGTCCCAGCAGTCATCACGCGAGTGGCAGCATACCAGTTCTCCCAAACCCAAGAGAGCGTGGAGGAGCTGTTCAGCAGGAAAAGTGATGGCAACATTCTTCTGGGACTGGTAGGAGGTTATCTATGTCGACGTTCTGACAGATGCCAGAACAGTCAATGCAGCTTATTACCCAGACCTCCTGGCAAGAGACGTGAAGGAAAAGATCCAATCCAAGATGAAGAGAGGTGGAAAGCGGGTAGCCTTCCTTCAAGACAATGCACGCCCCCATATGGCCAAACAACAATGGAAACCCTCTGGAAATTGAAATGGAACCTTCTGACACATCCACTATACAGTCCCGATTTGGCTCCAAGTGATTTCTACCTGTTTGGAAGGCTCAAATCAGACTTGCAAGTCATGCAGTTTGTGGACAATGATGCCGTCATCCAGACTGTTCGGGAGTGGATACACCACCAACCACAAGCCTTTTCTGAAAAGGGCATCAGGTTGCTTCAAGAACGTTGGAAAAAATGTGTTGACTCTGGAGGGGAATACATTGAAGACTGATATGTGCAAGTAAGTGTTTGGCAATTATGGTTTAAAAAAAATCAGTCCAGGTCATATTTAAACCACCTTGTACTTAAACAATTTTAGTTTTCACCAATAAAATGTAATGAATCAAACAATGTAAATAATTTGTGTAATGAGTTTTGACACTCTTGTTATCTGTTCAGCCAATGTCAGAGGGCCCTCTGAGTGATAATGAGAGTGAAGGAAGCAGAGGACGCACATTTCATCGTTCCATCTCAATGGGCACTAATGGTGCTCCATGGAGCAGAAGAGAGGGTGATGGACGTGTCATCATGATGCGAAAACGGAACAACAGCAGTGGTGAAATGGCCAGTGGTAAGCCACTTTCTGCTTTCTGTGAAGGTATTGTTTCATGTTATTGTGAAGCCACAACTTAGTCCGGGAGTACTGGGATTTTTGGACTTAATCAATTGTTCCGTATTCTAAAGAACACGTCCATAATGTGTATGTATTGACCATCTTCTAGTGCACACAATCTCATATGTCACCTCACTACATGTTTCGGCATCACTGTTCCGTCCTCAGGTGTGTTATTTACGTTAAAATCATTTTATAAACGACACATGATGACGAGCAGTGCAGTAGTTTAATGTAAATAACACACCTGAGGATGGCACAGTGCTGCCGAAACATGTAGTGAAGTGACAGGTGAGATTGTGTGCACTAGAAGACGGTCAATACATACATATCATGGACAAGAATCAGTGCAACAGGACGCTAAAATACAACATTCTAAAGAACACAACATGTCACAAACTGGACCTGTTTCCAGCCTCAGATGGGGGATGGAGACATGTACTCTGTTGGGCTCATTAGAAAGAGCTGACTTCAGTTACTGGACCCAGTGAACCCTGAGTCCAGTGATTAAATAAATTATTAAATGAACATGAAGACCATATTCATTACAAATTTACAAAGAGAACATTTGGAAAATAGGGTCTGTTTGGATAATTTTTGTTATTTAGTTATTTCAAGAATACTTCCTTCACAGTTTTAAAATTTGCTTAGTGGGGGGTGGAGTCCAACTGGGTCCACTCAGCACGGTGGCTACTGAGTGGCCTATTGTAGCCTGCCTCGTGTGATGGAGAATTTGGTGGAATGAAGATTGGCAAGGGAGACCGAAGTACTTGGATAAAACCCACATCAGCGCCACTTTGTCCAACACAAATCCCACTTGACCAGACTTGGGATCGAACCCAGGCCACCGCTGTGGGAAGCCAGTGACTAACAACTTGAGCTATGGCGCGGCCATTCACAGTTTTGAATTTATGGTGGTTCTGTGTCATGTTGCAGATGGAGGCTCTTCACTTCTCTGTTATCCATCAGCTGCTCTTCAGAAATTAGTTCCTTGTATGGATCAGTCTGCTATTGTGTCAGAACAATTTAAAGGCTGCATGTTGGACATTCTGAATCGCCCAGTCATGAGTTTCCTGTTGCAGCAGCATAACTTAGAAGCTTTACAGCTGGCCATGAGACAAGCATTGCGGAAGGCTGCATGTCGAGTTTATGCACTCCAGGTAAAAATATTTGAGAACTCTTACATGACAATGAGTGAACAGTGTTTGGTTTTCGTTTACTGTTGCTATTTTGTGTGTTCATAATATATATATATACATACATACATGAAGTATTATAATTAATGTATATACGTAGTCAGTCAAAAAGTTCCCGGAATTCCCATGCAGACAGAGAACGAGCGGTAAAATAGCGGACACACTGTTGTGTTGGGGAGCTCAGCATGTCTGCCCGCAGGCGCAACAGGTTTGGACAGGTTTCAGTGTGCAGTGTCATTACTGTTCCATTTGAATTAGAAGTGAGTGTTGGTCAATCGGCGCAATGTCACATTTCGAACAGCATTCGAACATCAAGTTCATGTGCAAATTGGGAAAATCTGCTTCAGAGATGCAATTGGCCCTGCAGCAAGTTCACAGTGATACTGCACTAAAAAAATCAGCAGTTTATGACTGGATTTCTCGGTTTAAGAATGGGCTGGAGACATTAGAGGATGACCAGTGCAGCAGGAAACCTTTGACATCCAGAACTGAAGAAATGATTGGAAAAGTGCGACAACTGATTTGATGTGATCGAAGAATGACCATCGCGGAGTTGGAGCAGGAAGTTGGTAACTCTCACGGATCCATTCATGCCATTTTGTCCAATGATTTGAAGATGAGATGCGTCAGTGCAAAGTTTATTCCAAGGCAGCTGACCACAATCAGATGGAATGTCGCATGATGGTCGCTGGCGATCTATTTGACAAAAGTATGCAGGACCCGACGTTTCTCAAAAGAATTGCCACTGGTGATGAGTCATTGGTGTTCGCCTACAACCCGGAGATGAAGATGCAGTCATCGGAGTGGCACACAGCGTCATCTCCATGGCCAAAAAATTATGCCCTGTCAGATCCAAAGACAAAGTGATGCTCATTGCATTCTTTGACATCAACAGTTTGGTGCACTGTGAATTCGTACCGACTGGACAGCCTATTACTGGCCATTTCTGTGTGCAAGTTTTTGCAGAGGTTGCACAATGCTGTTCGTAGGAAGCAGCGCGACAAATGGCAGGGACAGTGGTTTTTGCATCACGATAACACACCAAGCCACACATCGCTTGTTGTGCAGCAATTCCTCACCAAGAAAAACGTTCCTGTCATCACTCAATCACCATACTCTTCGTATCTCGCTCCGAGTGACTTTTGGCTGTTCCTTACTCTGAAAATGGGCCTCAAGGGGACATGTTTCGCAACAATGGAGGACATCAAATCGAATGCGACAGCTGAGCTCTGGAAGATTCCAAAAGAAGCCTTCACCACTGCTTCCAACAGTGGCAGGATCGATGGAGCAAGTGTGTGTGCGCGCGCAAGAGTCCTACTTTGAAGGTGATAAGGTAAGCGTTGCCATATGTCCTACCATTAGAGTGCTATAACACCATTCCGGGAACTTTTTGACTGCCCCTTGTATCATGAAATGCAAGTTCATGAAGAGTTGGAAGATGTGCATATAGATCCCTGTTTAATAAAAGCATTCTATGTGCTCTGATATAAAAAGAAAAACTTTATATAACAAAACTACTGAACTCATACACCATGTGTCAAATCATGTGCAAATTGTGTACAATTTAATTAATCCATGGGTTATGCATTATGACAGCAACATCATTAATACGTACAAGCTTTCACATCATCTCTTAATTTCAAGTATTTGAAGGAATGGAATAACATTTTCAGTTGTGATATATTTCCAGTGGGATTACCTTGATAGTTGCTGTAAAGATAGTCAGAGTAGTAGTTCTTAGCACAGAAATATCAAGATATCCAGGTTTTAAAATGTAATTATATATCTCAACAGTCATCACAATATTTTGTAAATATAATCCTGGAACATCTGAGCAAAGTATATTTTGTGTTTCATATTTAATTTACTATTTTGTTCCTGTTTGTAAGATTAGTACATGTGTGTACGCTTCTTATATCTGGACATTTCAGAAACAGATATTTGTTTCTGGCAGGGATATGTATGACATATTTAAAAATGTCATTAGTAGCTAAGACTATATAGCATTGAATGGTAGGATGGTTAATGAATCATAAATTTGAAAGAATGTGAAAGGAAATCATCATAGCCTATATCAAGGTATTGTCGTGGTACTTTCTGGGGGGATATAGGAAAACTAAAAAATTTCAGGCATGTTAGTTGATGTTCTGGGTAAGATTTGAATTAGAATCCTTCCAAATTCCAGTCAGAAACATTATTGTCTCAGCTAACTTGCTTGTTTTCTGGCAGAGAGAGATCATCATCATCAGTAATCTGTCAGACGACAGGTCCACAGTCTCTTCCAAAACAATTCCTCCACTTAATGCGATCTAGAGCTTTCTCCTTCAAATGACAGTATCCTCTTCTGTCCCCAAGGTCATCCAGCATCTTCTTACGTCTTCTTCCTC
>NW_019733333.1:796090-796580 GCF_002891405.2 Cryptotermes secundus
CATGGTTTTCTTGCTATCTTCTCACCTTTACCAACCAAATCACTGATAGTATCTAACATGCATTCTTTTATATTGTTCCACTGTACTTCATCATTTCTGCTTTCACCTTCAATTGCACCAAGTTTCAATTCTAGGTTCTCCTGCACACTTTGTCTTTGAGCATATAACTTCTCCAAATCCCATATAGGTCTGCACTTTTGAAATCTTATAATTTTCTTCAACCTGGTTCGGAACTTGGCAACCAGTAACTTGTGGTCAGAGTCAATATCTGCTCCAGGCAGCATCTGCACATCCTTCACACTGTTTCTGAATCGATGTTTCACAAGGATGTAGTCCAGCTGATGCCTCCTCCAATCCCCCGGTGCCTTCCATGTGTAAATTCTTCTCTTTGGCTTCTTGAACCAAGTGTTGGTGACAATCAGTCCATTTCTTTCACAAAAGTCAATAAGCATTTGACCCCTGTGATTCCGTCTTCCTAGTCCATGTGATC
>NW_019733333.1:796738-811917 GCF_002891405.2 Cryptotermes secundus
CTTCAGAGCAATAATTCTGTCATTACAAACAATCTTCTTAACAACACTCCTCACTACACTTTTATGCACCACTATTGCCACACCTCTTTCAGCCCGTTCACCTCCGGAATAATACACTGTATAATCACCTACTTCTTATTTCGCCTTGTCCTTTCCACCGCACTTCGCTGACACCTAGAACATACACCTCATTCTTCTCCATTTCCATTTTCAAATTCTCCAATTTGCCTGCTTGATTCAAGGTCCTTGCATTCCATGTTCCAATCTTGTAGCCATGATGTTCCTTCTGATCTTCGCATTTTTTCTTGTTGTAACACCTGCATGACATTTCCTCTAGAAACACTCCCCCCCCGGAGATCAGATTGGGGGAGTAGTTTACGTCCGGACTGTTTTGTCTCCAGAGGAAACATCTCGCATACGTGGTATCTCTGTTTTAGGAAAGAGACTATCCAGGAAAAGTGATAACATGGTAGTTTTTCCATTTACTTTCCACATCGCAGTACAGCAGCCATTCAAACCACTCTGGTCATGCCTGTTGCTGCTATACGAACTTGAACCATCTGGAGCATCATTTGCTCTGTGCTTCAAGTCACTGCTGATGACGCTGCTTCCGGCATCAGTTTTTGGTGTCTCTCTTCGTCTGATGCCTACCCTTTGGCCTGTCCAGCAAGGGAGGCCCTGCCAGTAGCTACGCTACCGCTGGTATAGCTCTCAGGGTCCTTGGCATATTCAAACCCCTCACCACGATAAGGTGGAGACACCAACAAGGGGGAGAGAGAGATATGTTGTATTAAATACCTTCCACAGTCCAAGGAAAGTATCAAGCAGTTTAAAAGTGCAGAGTCCTAGTCAACACAATTTAATTTGGCATTTTTACATGAAATTATATTTCTTTCTTTCTTGATAGGCTTTGAATTGGCTTCTTAGAAGTGTTACTCAGCCTGCATGCCTTCATGATCTGCTGTGGTGGTTTGTAGCTGCTCTTATGCCAGCTGCTCCTGACCCTGATAGTGAGGGTGAGGAGGACAACAACAGAACAGACAAGAAGGATGAGCATGTGAGTGAGAAAGGATCTTGTTATAATTTCCCAATCAATTGATAGTATTAAAGTGACATAGCACATGAATTTCAGAGATGTGCACTTAGCCCAATTCCAAGAGTTGCAATTTGGCGTAGTACAGTGCAGGTAGAAGAAATGATGCAATTGTAGTTAATTAATAAATCATACAGAGAACAGCTTTGCAGTACCGATTTTCAAAAATATATAAAGCAGTGAAATTTTGTTTTAATTTTTAATTTAATGTTACAAAACTAATGAAGACTGAATACCTTTTACAAGTATTACACATATGTGTATATTTCATTATGTCTCTGTTTATCTTGTTTCGAAGAGCAAATCACTAGGATGTTGCCCATCATTGCACACACACTCTTCAAACCTTGCTCACATGTTTCCCAGTTTTTTACGCACCATGTTTTCTGACATCACTGAAATCTGCTTCCGAATTGTGATCTTGAGGTCATTATGGTCTGTGGTCTAGTGGTGTACACTTCTGCTTTGAGGTATCCCTAAACAAAATAATCATGGGTGGATACATCAGGTGAACATGCAGGCCAATATGAGCTCACCACAGAGTGAAATAACATACTTCGGAAACATTTCGCGAACAGCCTCCATGGATGCCCTCACTGTATAAGCTCTTGCACCATCTTGCTGGTATCATATGGTTGAGAGCTCACTTCCATGATGACTCAGTTCTGGTGTGAAGAAGTTCTGTAACATTTCAATGTAAGGAGCAGATGTGACTGTAACTGCATACCCATCTTCAAAGATATAAGGGCCCATGGCTTTGAAGTTTGTAATTTCACACCAGATGTATTGTTAAGAGTCCATTGATGGAGCTGCTGTGAATTTTCTTCTGCCCAGTAGCGAAAAATCTGTTTGTTGTCACAGCCAAATAAGTGTGAGTGTGCGTCATCTGTTGTAAGGATAATGACACTGTTGGACAAAATTCTGCTCAGCTACTGTGCTACAATTTGTCATGTCACAACCACTAAACTCTTGCAGCAGTACCATTTTGTATGGATAGAAATTTAGGTCCTTGTGTAAAATTCTCCTCATTCTGTGCTTGGATGTTTCTGGAGCAACATAATGTCCACTAGTTGAACACCTGGGACTGATAATGAATGATTGCCTCACAGCCTCAGTGTTCTGTAGTGATTGCACTTTATGCACACCACTTTGTTTATGTTTTAATGCAGAAGCATTAGTTCTGGAGTTTTCTACGCACAGTTTTAAGAAAAACGTTTTAAGAATAAATGTACGAGTATGACGTTGAACACTGTACTGCTCCATGGCTACTACAATGACATCAGTCGCAGGTATTGTCTCTGGTTGCAGTTAAGCTAGAATATGGCATGGTTCTCACCATCTCATCCTCAGGGGTTGCCAACATAATGCATTTTAAAAATGGTCAGGTTCTTTGCTGCAGCCTGCACAAAGAATTTTTAGTAGTCTTTTGCAAGAAGCTATAGACATACTACAGCCTCTCTTTGTTCATGGAATTGGTTGTTTTCTTATATGGAAGCAGAAAATTATCATGATTGCTTTTTATAGTTTTGAATTCCCTGCCACTTTTGTGAGTCAAGCACAATATATGTATTTCATAGTTAAAAATTCAATTTCAGCATTCAGAGTTAAGCCCAACACATGGTTAAATTTCATATTGCAGGCGATTAGGCAGAAGAAGCATGTGCTAAGGATCATCCTGTTCTGGATGTGACTTTATGCAACAACATAAAAGCACAATGATAACTACATGGCTGATGTTACATTTTGCTAATTTTGACATTTGTTCAAACATTCTTTATGTAACTGAGCCAAATTGCAGTTACCATGAAAGGAGGATGTTTTGCCAAACTGGTCGGTAGCTATACTCATACTCTCAATTTAGGCCAAGTCAAAAAGCTGTACGTGTATTTATTAGTTACAAGTGTTGTTTTAAAGTATTCATTATTTCATAATACATAATAGGTAAAGATGGTTCTTTTCTGGATGCCATTTCCAGGATTTGCGTGGTGTATGTGAGCACCCACTGAGTGATATTAGTATTGCTGGGGAAGCTGTTCATCCTCTTCCCTCTACATTCCACACTCTGCTACAGACAATAGCAGATCTCATGCTGTTGCTTCCTATGGGCTCAGCACTTCAGCAGATGGCCATCAGATGTTGGGGACTTCGCTTCACACAATCTGATCACATGTTCTTACACAGGTCAGTGTGTGATTTATCCATCAGAATTATATGTGATTATCACTGGAAAGTGAAAGATATGGTTACCATCTCTTATTCATTTTCAGGCAATGAAAAGCCTCAGAAGAAGCCGGATGTATACAAGCAAATGATTGAAATAAATATAAAATGTAGTCCACATACAGGTTAATAACAGTTGCACATAAACTTGCATGTGAAACAAATAAATAATGAATATTAAAACTGTTCTTTAGTAAACAAGAAAATTAGTGGACAAAATAAAACTGGATAAAGTATGAAAAGAAGAAAGCAAGAAAACAAGCCATGCTTTCCCTGCTACATACTGCAGTTCTTCTAACCCAACTGAATAGAACAGAACTTACCAACCTGCTGCTAGGTGTTGGGTTGTCCAGTGACTGACAATGACCCTTTCTGACTGAATGAACCTAGTAGGTGCCTCCTGACAATTCATCTGAAGACAGAAACAGATTTTTTCAAAAACACTATGTTCTGCTAAGAATACTAGAAGACTGATCATGTTCAGAAACCCACCAATGCTAACATCATCAGAAACACCTAGAATTGATTTATATCCCTAACCTTTATTACAGTGAAGCAAGTAATGTTTGAAGGTATCACATAAGTTTATAATTACCTTTTATATATGTGTCTATATTTGATTTTTGTCAGTAAAATAAATAATCTCCTTACATCCAGGTCAGCATTTGTTTTGCCTTGTATTGTAAGAGAAGTTCAACAGAAATCTACCCTGTGGCAGTTACAGGAGATCTCTTTTGGCTCAGTCATTTGCTTAGTGGGGGGTGGAGTCCAACTGGGTCCACTCGGCACAGTGGCCACTGATTGGCCTATTGTATCCTGCCCCAGGTGATTATGATGATGGAGAATTTGGTGGAATGAAGAGTGGCAGGGGAAACCGAAGTACTTGTCTCAGTCATACTGTCATATAAACACTGAGACATACAAATGTTATATGCTTTTAGCATAGAATTGTGTAGTCTGTTGACAAAGCCTATCCACTCACAGCCTGCTACGTGTTAATGCTGAGTCATTTGATGTCTCCTGAGTACCTTGAGGCCCCCAGAGTATGATTACTGCAGGGGAGAGATTCAGACTATGTACAGGAATTTCCAATTTCTATTGCATTCAGTATAACATGCATGTGATGGTGTTTGCTAGTATATGTGGATATAGATTCATTGTCATAAAGAATGCATCTTCATTTGAGCTTTCCAGAGTGTTTAGCCTTATTGATGACTGCTGCACAGTGGGCTGCATGCTATTCTACCCTGATCTCCTCTATGAGGTTTCTTTTGTCATTCCCTTTTATATTATACAGGAAGGATTTTTACTTTGTTGACCAGTTCCATGGCTCTGTGCTTCATGGCAAACAGTGCATCACTTGCCACAAGATACGTATGGATTTTGTTGATGAATCAGCATGCCTCACGGCCAATGATGTTCAAAATGAAGTAGCTACAATTCACAGATCAAAGGAGGTGTTGAAAATGCTGTCCCTCTACATGTAAATATCTACATGTAAATTAATTTTTTGTTAAACAGCACACCACACATCATCTTTCACTGGATGAAGCGGGGCTTTATGGGTTAGACGTGCATTCTGTGAACTCCAGTAGTGATTGTTTTGTATATTTATGTACCCTGCAAGTGGAACAACGCTTCATCAGGAAAGAACGTCATCTGCAGAGCAATCTCAACTTCAACGACAGACTGTAGAAACTAAGTTCAAAAATGAACCCTGCTAGCTGAATTACATGTCTGCAAGGCATAGATTATTATTGTTTTGTAGGGTCTAAGATTAGGTGATTGTGTTGCCATTCTTGCACTAGACTCTGACAGCCCAGTCTCTTGAGCTAGATGTTTCACTGTTTTTCTAGGTGTATGTATGTTTCAGTCTGGCCCCTGTGTTATCTTACTTCTCCTCAGTAAGCACTCAGCACTTATTTTTTTTTTTTTGTTTCTTGTCTATTAAGAGTCACTTTGTTTTAAGTTTATTCACCAAATTGTGAATTGTTTGTCTATTGGGAACTCTTTCATCACAAAATTGATGTCAAAATTTTTGCTGACGCTTTCTAGCAATCCATATTTCACATGGGTGTCATATACATTGTTCTATAATATACTACACCATGATGTACTACACTTCTCACTAACCGTAATTGAGAACAAATGGCTAATGGAACTGATAACTGCTGCTTACTACTGACAAATCATAAACAAACTCACACACATGAACTGCACTACTCACTGTGAAATATAATGCCATCAAATGGTCCACAATTTAATTACTTCCCTTCATTCTGAACGTTATTGGTCATCAGGCATGCTGATTCATCAGTAAAATTCATGTGTGCCTTGCACCAAGCAACACACCAGTTGCTGTGAAGCACAGAGCTGTAGAACTGGTCAACAAATTTAAAAACTCTCTGTAATATTGCATTATGTTTATCAACTTCACACTTCTCATATGGTATTGTTATACAGTAATACAATTTATACTGTATGCAACAACCTCATCTTCCTTGAATAAAAGAAAGCATAAATTAACATGGTTGTTTCCAGGAGTCATGTATTCAGCAACATCAGCAAAATTCTCTCTCGCTCAGAGGAGGAGCAAGATGATGTCAGCATGAGTATGCATGAGAGCCATCAGTCAACATATTCTCAGGTTAGTTAGGTCCGTTAACTTTTAAATGCCAGACTTTTGAAATGGTGGTAAGCTTTAGCTGGCCGGAGTTTATTTAAATGCCTGCTGCTGGTGCACATTTTAATACCTGTTGCTACTCTGCATTTGAATGTCTGTTCCTGTTAGGGCGCTTAAACAATTTTAAGCATTGTGTTTAAAAATGCTGTATCTAACACAATTTTTATGATAAATGGATGGAAGTAACTTTGTTGTATCAGCAAAGAACATAGTTTGCATATTATAACAGAAGATTTGAAAATGTTTATACAAAGAATTGTACTCTATTTTCTATTTTTTTTTTTTGTTTGTTTCAATTTTAATATATACAGCAAAAATGGTTTCCCAGTTCTTCACAGAGTTGTTCTGCATTATAAATTCATTTCTGTTTGTAACACTTGACAAATTTTAACAGACCCTGGTGTCATAAGGCAGATGGAAGCAATAAAATCATTTGGTTCTTTGCTGGAAAACCTTACATCTTGTTACACCCTTCAGAGTTTGAAATCTTTTGACTAAAGGACAGAAGAATGAAAGAATGGCTACTCAAGAAAAAGAGCTAAAGGGGTCCCTTCTTCAGTGCTAAGACCTTCTGTTATAGCTGCAAGAGATTATTGCCCTTTCTATGGTTGTGAACAGACAATTGCATTGTGGCTGAGATACAGAGTGCAATCTGTTTTCTGTGTGTTCATAGTGACATCGAATTCTGTAGTTTCATTTCAGCCTATATATACATTAAGCAGATAATAACAAAAAAGGTATGTACATCAAATTTTACTATATATTTAACACATTAATCTGCAGAATGTGCAATAAAAGTACTGTCTCATGGATGAGTTTGGGCATAACTCATACATATACTCTTTTTTGCTGTTGTTCACTTAGGTATAATTTTAATTCCTCTATTACGGTTTTACTCAAGTCTGTCTGGTAGTTACTACATTTAAAAATAAATATTTAGGACTGTCTATGTGCTTCTACTAGTGGCGTGTGTGCGTGCTTCCACTAGCATAGTTTAAATGCCTGACTGGCCAAAACAGGGTACTTTGGCCATGATGACCATACTCATCACTGTACTGTCCTACCATTTATCTCAAGGGACTGAAGAAGCCAGAATAACCTTAGTCACTGTAGCCATGCTCTACGTCAAGAAATGAACCTTCAACCCCCCCTGAATATAAAGCAGAAGTACTGACCACTTGGCTGCAATATTTGATCTAAATTATTGAGGAACAAGCAAAAGAATTTGTTTTTTTTAGTTATAATGAAGAAGATGATTCTTAATAATACAAATTCCACTGTCAGTGCAACTGTTGTTTATTAACTGATGTTCCACTACATGTTTTGATGCTTACAGGGTCATCCGCAGGTGTTCTGATTTACACATTTGTATTATTGAATTGCAAAGCGTGTATGCATATTTACATACATAGTCTTAAAATGATTACTTTCTATATCTGTCAATATAATGACAATAAATCAGTTGAATGTGGCAGTAGAGCCAACCTCCAGTAACGTCTTGTACATCAAATACACTTCAGACCATGGGGAACAACCAGGATATTGGTATTATGAACGAATTATTGTTACAGAATCACCACAGAGCATGATATCATAAACAGTACTGCAAAAAATGCACTGTTGCTGAAGTTAATTTTGTGTATCCTATTTTGCAGGTTACATGCTGTGTAGAAACATTAAAGGATCTGACAGGCAGTGTTGAACTCAAGGCATCAAGCAGACAAGCAATGATTGGCAGCCTCACAGATAGTTCCACTGAAACTTTCTGGGAGTCAGGAGATGAGGACAGGTAACTATACAACATATGCAGTTAAGTAAATTAGATTATATTTATTAGAAGAGATCACTTTATTTATAACACAGGGACCCATTAGAACACAGGTTCAAGGAGGATACGCGTTCACAGCAGTGAAGTTCTTCATTGAAATGTTGTAAGGTTGTTATGTAAAGTTGTCCCTGTGCTTAGCTAATTAAACACTTTGCCATGAAGGTGTATGGGGGAGCGGATATATAGATCCACATTTTGTCAACCTCTGCACAGGCTGGAGTTGAGTGGTTAGTTTCACACCCCGGCCACTTTACTCCCAGGGAAAGAGCCCTTGGTACCCATTTGGTAGGTGACTAGATGGGCCCCAGAGCCACTCTGGACAACATGGAGAAGCGAAAATTCTTGACCCTATCAGGACTCGAACTCCAACCACTGAGTCTAGCCTGTAGCCAGTCACTACACCGACTGTGCTATCCCAACTCTAATGTTGTTATGTACAGAGTGGATAAACTAAATGCTGTTGAGATCTGAAGGTCTTAAAGCAGTGACTATGAAGCTCATGTCTTCTGGGGATGCTCTTAGAACTGCATTTAGCATGAATTGACTGCTTCATGATCAGGTCCCCTCAAAACTTTATGTGATATTACCTGAGCTTTTCAGTCCATTAGCTTGTTGTTTCATTATATATTATACCACTTGGCTAGTGAGTAGCAGCAGGAAGTTTTTGTGATTGTGCTCTGCGTTGCATTGAAGAGGATTCAGCTCCAGTTACATCAATGAGACAGATATGAGCACACCTAAACATGAAGCTGCAAATAATGCATCTCTGTGAAGTCATTGACCTGTCAAATAGTGAAATAGACACTATGGATTGACTTTTTCAACATTGTTTACCAGTTTTAATAAGATTCATTGGCAGAGGTACAAATGTTAATGCAGAGAATGAAAATTTAGAATATATGTTGCCAGGGAAGATCAGCTGCTGTACTGGTTGATGGACCAATGATCTAGGCAAAAGCCAACCATTTCATGGCATGCTTTAGAGAGTGAGAATTTTTAATGTTCCAGAGATGGGCTTTATCATATCAAAGCAAGAAACAGTATTAGCATGCAAAAAGGTCATAATAAGCAGCTATTTGCAAGTACCAAAAAGGTATATAAACATGAGAAAATTTAACTTCTGATTTCAGATAATGCTGAAGACATTGAGAATTATTTTGCATTACTTTCATATTTCTGTGATAACTGCTTTGAAGAAGGTGGAAAATGTACACATAGTGTAACAATTAACCTCTGTTATTGACTTTAGACAGCATTAAATCCATTTTATTTAATTACCTCAAAAATATAATAACCAAACTTTCTTTTTTTCACTTCCATTTCAGAAACAAGACCAAAACAATAACCATAATGTGCGCCCCCCAGTCATTCCCGAGAATAGTTTACATTCACATTGATAACTGTAGGGATCTGGCGGTGAGTAAAATAAATTGTCTTTGTATTCGTTATATTTATTTACATGCAAAATTTGAAGACTAAATATGAATACTAATGACTATAATAACTGTGTGGTATAATTATCTTCCATTTACAGAACAAAGTATCAAGTGTAACTTTCCAGTCAGGTCCTAATGCAGATGAATTATACAAACTGCGTCAAGTCGAAGTTGAGAACCGGTCCACTGGTTGGGTAAGCTGTCCTGTTTTGGGTAAGTTGACTTAAATTTCAGGTTTCCATAAAAGGATACCAGTGTCACAAATATATATATATAGTGACATATTTGTTCTATGCAGGACACCCCCTCCCCCACCAGCAGTGATGTAACAGTGCTGCCGCTGCTACGGTAACAGGCCAGCAACACTCTGCCCCCTCCCCTGGGGTGACATAACAGCACTTTCCACTGTGATGTAACAGGGGGCATCACTGTAACATGAGGCAACAGCGAATGGTATAAAAAGCCGGCTGAGCAGTTATATAGTGTGTGTGTGATCAGGAGTGACACAGTGAGGATTGTGAAGTCGCTGAGTGCAGCAGGAGTCAGTTGCAGTCTAGTATTCGCCGGAGTGAGTTGTGAAACTGTCAGTGGCAGTAATTGTATAATTGTGAATTGTGTAATTGTGAGAGCGAGTGAAATAAATTCACTAGATCCAATACGGCGTGAAGTTATTTGTCGTGTTATACACCCAACACATGACAATTTGGTGTCAGAATTGGTTTATGAACTTGAACACACCTCGATCTTAGATGTAAAATTGGACTAAGATTATAGAGAAAGACAAAAATGGACTCACAGTAGATGGTGGAACTCCTGCAGAAAGAATTGAGGGCCAAGAGAGAAGCTGCCAAGAAAAGGGCTGATAACAGGTGGAATGCCGGGCAAGAAAAGATGGCCGCCATGTGAATAGAGTTGATCGCAGAAACGGAAGCCACCCAAGCAGAAACGGAAGTGATCAAAGCAAGGACGAAAGCCATGCAAGAAAAAATTGGCATCAACCACATGGAGATGGTGTCCGCATTTAAACCCGAAATAGAGGAAGAGATGATGGCCTGCTGAGGAATGACAGAGGCTCGTCTAGAAGAGGAGAACCCAGCCTCAGTGGACATGAAACCTGCGGTGGCACAACAAGAAGAGGTCCCCATAGAAGACGCTGAAGTAATGTTGGTCAGAGAACCGAAGAAGAAAATGTGTAGGGACTGAAAACTGGCCGCGGAGCGCCGCCGCCAGAAACCGAAAAATTCAACATAGGAAAATTGTGAACCCCAGGAGAAATTGGCCGTCGCCCGCAGAGGGACAACATGCCATGAGAAAGTGGCACAGAAAATGCCAATAGACCGAAGAATGTCCCATCTTGCAACAGTGGCACGACGCAAGGGAGACGTCGTGAAGAAGAATCTTACTCAGGGAGCTGGTGGGCCCGGGAGGAAGCGATTGGTTGCAGCCGACAAGAAGATGACCCGCCGTGCAGGTGTGACATGGCGTAAGGGAGATTTCATAAAGAAATATTCAACCAGGGTCAACTTTGAGGAAGAAACCTGAAAAGGAAGAACGGGAATAAAGAACATAGGCAGCAGACGGCTGCTATACCAGAAGAAAGAGGTAGCAACCAAGAACGCTATTGGAGGGTGTAGGTCAGGACAACAATTGCACCTAGGAAGGAGAGGAACTCTGAAAATGATCTTCTACGAGATTGTTGGCAGGAAGATTGTGAAGCAAATAGCTGGATCTTCTGCCAGATCATGACAAAACAGGAATTGAACCTTGTGAAGGGGTCGACGCCCTCTGAAATGGAAAAGGAAACAAGGAATACAGGAGGAACCGGTAATGTAGAAGTACCAGCCTCCCCAGCGAGAATGAATGAGGACAGAATGTGATACGACGCTGGACCATGGAATTGCTCAGGACGAAAAATCCTAAGAAGGGAGTGGAGGATGTAATGGCCAGAGAATAGTTGCTGCAAGGAGTAGCTGAAACAACAGGAGACACAGCAAGCACAGCCTTGTAAGAAAAGGAATGGGGATGCACCGTTAGGCTATTCGGGATGAACATCCTTAAGGAGGGAGCAGTGTGACATATTTGTGCTATGCAGGACATCCCCTCCCCCACCAGTGGTGACATAACAGCACTGCCCCTGCTACGTTAACAGGCCAGTCAAGACTCCACCCCTCTCCCCCGTGGTGACATAACAGCACTTCCCACTGTGACATAATAGGGGGCACCGCTGTAACACGAGGCAACAGCGAACAGTATAAAAAGCCAGCTGAGCAGTTATATAGTGTGTGTGATCAGGAGTGACACAGTGAGGATTGTGAAGTCGCTGAGTGCAGCGGGAGTCAGTTGCAATCTAGCATTCACCGGAGTGAGTTGTGATACTGCCGATGGCAGTAATTGTATAATTGTGAATTGTGTAATTGTGAGAGCGAGTGGAAAAAATTCACTAGATCCAATACAGTGTGAAGTTATTTGTCGCATTATACACCCAACACATGACAGTATATATAACTTCTTTGAATGGTGTTGCTCTTTTGAGGATAAGTGTATACTACTGTGCTTCTCTAGATTAAAATTTGTGAAGTCACTATTTTCCTTGTTACATCAGATGAATACAGAACTTGATCTCTTAGGGCAGTAATGAAGTGTTCAAAAGACTAGTGGCCTGAAGAGTGAGTACTTATTGAGGACATCACAGATGTAATGGGTAGCTTCAGGACTTGTCCTATTTATGTAATAATGTTGGCTATTGAATTTATGAAGTGAAAATGGAATGAACATATAGCATGCATGTGCAAGATAAGTTTGCAAACCAGATTTTGGTTTAGATACCACATGGAAGGAGGCCGCAAAGGAGTCAGATGTATAATTGGGATGATTACTTCAAATGCTGTGGTTGTGTTTATGTTGATTGTATAATTCTTTCTCAATGTGGACTCCAGTGTCAGTCTTGTCTTACTGCAGTGATGAACATCTATGTTTCTTATTACTGGAGAGATAACCGGTCACTTCTCTAATTAAACACACAAAGTGAAATTATTTTCTTCATCTTGAAAACTTAATTTTTCATATGAAGGTGTTATGTTTAATTTGTTTTAGATGCTCGTCATGCAGTGGTCCGCTTGGAACTGAAAGGACCTGACAATTCGCTACGTCTCCGTCAGATACGTGTTCTGGGAGAGGTTGAGGGTGAGAGCCTGAAGATTGGACATCAGCACAGCGCACAAACCATACAGCAGCGCAATTGTGAGACAGAAACATTGAGAGTTTTCAGATTGATAACCTCACAGGTGTGTTCAGACATTATTTTTCTTGTTGTATGTCAGCCATGATTTCTCAGCTTATTACAATTAAGATTCAGAATTTAATTTATTACAACATTAACACAAATGTGGATTTGTGTATGTCTTTATGTGTGCTCATGTGTGATGCAAAAAGGGTTTTCAAGATGCAAGCAGTACTTTAAAACAGTTGTACAGTATTCATAAAAGCTCTGTGTTCTGAACCTTTGTTATCTTCCCTGTACATATAGGATCAGCATATGCAGTGTATCAAGATGAGTTATTTAATGAGTTGTCATGTTGTAAACAGCTAGGAAACTTGAAATAAATGTTAAGCTGTAGGCACGTATGAGAATGACTCCTTCAGTCTGACATAAGGTTATGACTATCATGTGTATGTTTCAATGTTAGTTTATACTGTAAATTCACTGCTAATTGTAACAGCACTGGTCATTGAGTATCGCTGTTCTTTGATGATTTTCACATAGTAAGTCTTGTGAGCCCTTCCTTTCCTATCTCACCTACTTTCTTTGCAGATTATGATTTGTGGTTGGTTATTATTCAATGTTACCAATGAAACTGCAAACAAGAAAACTGACTTCTGGGTTCTGAAACCATGTGATCAGGTACATAGGTAACAAGGTATCAGAGTTTTGGAGGAACCTGCTCACTCTATTGTCTGTCATTAAGATGGAGACAGCAGGTTCATGAGAAGTACTGATACTCGCGCACTCAGCTACACAGCATCACATCGCAGGAGGTCGTTGCTTTATAATTTGCCTGTCAGAACCTAAAGTCTCACAAAATGGAGAGATTTTGTGTTTATATGTAAACATGAAAAATGTGTGTAATTGTTACTGGCTTTACTGTAGGTGTTTGGAAAGTTAATTCTCGGAGAGCAGCCTCCAGATGCTGAAGTGGGAGAAGGGAAGGGTGAAGGAGAAGAAAGCAATGATTTGAAGGAGCATATGGTTGGCATTCTGTTCAGCCGCAGTAAGCTCACACATCTACAGAAACAAGTGAGTTTCACTATAGTGGTTATCATATAGATTTTATTTAAATGAAAACTAATATTTGGAATTATTTATTATAATTTTCTTTAGAAACTTAATGTTTAATATTTATATCCCCAAAAATATGTTTAATCTTGTTTTAATGTGTTGTGGTTAGATGTTAATACCCAGTTTGATTAGCATGTGGAATACTATTTGAAGTCCAATGGATAAGGCTAAATTAAGAGCAGAATGTGACACTGTATAGTCTGGTAGATCATTATGAACTTTTTATTTCATTTTAGAATACATATATGTTTCAGATGTATTACTCATAGTTTTATGTACCTCATTTGACTTGATGTTGTATTATTGCCAATACAATTCAAATTTAACGGTTTTTAAGCTTGAGAATGGTTAATTTCACGGACTTAAATTAGGCACTTGCGAGAATTACTTTTTCAGTTTGAGTTAAGGTCGGGACAGAAATTTGTAAACATTTCAAGAAACCTGATAAGAGTGAGAATTTTCTCTAGTAGACCATTTTCTTCACTGTAATAATTTATAACACTCATTCCTTTTCCACAATAACCCTTGTATAGATGGCACCTAGTAAGGTGCATAGTGGAAAGTGTTCCCAGTTACAAGTTGATACTAAAAGTGATAATTTTGAAACAAATTGCCAATATTGCTTTAAATTAAACAGTGAACTCCAAAAAGCAAAAGATGAAATATTATCGTACAAAGAAATAATTAAAGTGCTTCAAGAAGAACCAAGTGTGAATGCGAGGCATGAACTAAGTAATGATCTGCATAATCAGACAAAAACTACATTCATGGAAGAAGATTGGGTATTAGGAACAGCGAGAGGTAAAAGGAATCATGATGCTATGAACAGAAACTTAATACAAATAATACCCATGAGTATAAATAAATATGATCTGTTACCTAACCTCACAGAAGATGATGAACTGATAAACTTGGAAAAGAAAGACGTGGGACAAAGTCATACATTGAAATATACCCTAGAAAAATATAGGACTAAATGTGCAGATAGTCAGAGGAAATACAATAACAAAATACTAATAATTGGAGATAGTCATGTTAAAAGAAAGTGAAGCTGAGCTACGTATTAATTTGGATCACAGTTGTGAGATTTTTGGATTTACTAAATCTGGAGCCCAAATGGGAGAAATTCTTGAAACGGCAGTTGAGGAAGTTGCCCTATTAAGCAAGAAGGACATCCTGGTCTTGTGGGCAGGAGCTAATGATATAAGTAAAAATAACACAAATGAAGCATTAAAAAGCTTAATGAAATTTATGGAAAGGCACAAGAGGTTAAACATCATCTTAATAAACGCACAACATAGGCATAATCTCATAAATACTTCCTGTGTAAACAAAGAGGTTATTAAATTTAATAGGCAAGTAAAGAAAATAATAAAACTACATTCAAATGCAAAATTAATGGAAGTTGAGTTACAAAGGCATCACTTTACTAGGCACGGACAGCGCTTGAATCTACTGGGCAAAGAGTTATTTGCCTCTGAATTGGCCAAGAATATTAAACAGTTTTTAACAAAGGTGGAAACTAATCCAATCCAAATGCAATGGACAGAGGACAACCAGCATGGTGAATATTCATCAGCACT
>NW_019733333.1:813972-814852 GCF_002891405.2 Cryptotermes secundus
CTCTCGCTTGCTGCTCAGCCGGCTTTTATTCCGTTCGCTGTTGCTAGGGTCGCCCGCCACATCACAGTAGGAAGCGGTGCCGCATCACCGTGTTTGCGTATAGCCTAGCAACGCTGTTACCTCGCGCCATCTTACGTCACCACGCGTTGCGCATTACGTCACCGGGGAGGGGGGGGAGGGAGCGCTACGTTACCGCCACGTGCCGCTGGGGAGGTAGGGGTCCTCCGTTGCACAACATGTCACAATATGTATTTTAACTGTATATAGATAGCCCTCTGGCAATTATGATGAATTTTTGGGTAAATTGGAGTTAATTCTACAAAAATTGTGTAAAAACAAGGCTAAAGTATTTGTCTGTGGGGATTTTAATGTTAACTATATGGACAAATAGCCATAAAAAACTAAATTGGATGATATTCTTAGTTCTTTCAATCTAAGAACTATTACAAATTTCCCTACTAGAATTGGACCAAAATCATTTTCAATTATTGTTAACATATTTATTGATGAATGACAGTGTGGGGCTCTTGATGTGTAGTCTTGTCATTACTCCGATGACAACCCACTTCTTCGGAACAGTTTGTTGGTCCTGAAAAGGACCGTGGTTGCTGAGATGCTTGATCGGAGAGGTAGCGTGGCGCGCGCCGGTAAGAAGAGAGGCTAGTTGCGGTGAGTGGCCCGGCCGCAGTGCGGCCGTGGTTGGAGGTTGCTTGGTTGCCATGCGGCAGCGTGAGTTGGCGGTTGCTTGGTGAAAGGCTAGTCGCTGAGCGCGGTCGTAGGAGTTATGAGGCAGTGGCTACGCCAGATGCCCAGTGGGTCGGACAGTAACACGACCACTGGCGAGTCCAGGCGCGGTGCCCCAGTGAGTCGGGTGTGAGAG
>NW_019733333.1:815032-815285 GCF_002891405.2 Cryptotermes secundus
GAAATTGAGGAGGAAGAATTGATTGGCTAGCGCGCGTAATGACGTAGATGCGGGCTAGCAGTGAGCACAGTATAAATACAAACGTTTGAAGCAGTCTGACTGGTTAGCGCGCGTGATGGTGAAAAGTGATGTGAAGAGCGAGCGTTGCAGAAATGCATGATAATGTGGGATGTTCCCACAACAGTTTACTAGCTATGAGGTTATCTCCATGTCAAATGGATTATCTGATCATGAAGCTCAATTATTTATTGCA
>NW_019733334.1:0-928 GCF_002891405.2 Cryptotermes secundus
GCAACGCAAAGCTGGCAAGCTAGCAACGCATACCTAACAAGCAAGCAACGGGAATCTAGCAAGCTAGCAACGCAAAATTAGCAAGCTGGCAACGATAAGCTGGCAAGCTAGGAACGCATATCTAGCAAGCTAGCAAAGTAGAAACGCAAAGCTAGCTCTCTAGCAACGCAAAGCTAGCTCTCAAGCAACGCAAAGCTAGCTCTCTAACAACGCAAAGCTAGCGAGCTAGCAAAGCGAAGCTAGCAAGTTAGGAACGCAAACCTATCAAGCTGGCAACGCAAACTAGCAAGATAGAAACTCAAGGCTACCAAGATAGCAACGCAAAATTAGCTATCTCGCAGCACAAATCCAACAAGATANTAGCAACGCAAAGTTAGCTATCTAGCAGCACAAATCTAACAAGAAAGCAACGCCAACATAGCAAGTTAGGAACGCAAATCTATCAACCTTGCAACGCAAACTAGCATGTTAGGAACGCAAGGCTAACAAGCTAGCAACTCAAAGCTAGCAAGCTAGCAAAGCAAAGCTAGCAAGCTAGCAACGAAAAGGTAGCAAGCAAGAAACGCAAAGCAAGTAAGTAACGCAAAGCTAGCTAGCTAGCAACGCAAAGCAAGCAAGCAAGCAACGAAAAGAGAGAAAGTTAGCAACGCAAAGCTGCAAGCTAGCAACGCAAACTGGCAAGCTAGCAACGCAAAATTGGCAAGGTAGAAACCCAAAGTTGGCAAGCTAGGCAACGCATATCCAGCAAGATAGCAACGGAAACTAGCAAGCAAGAAACTCAAAGAAAACCAGCTAGCAACGCAAAGATAGCAAGCAAGCAACGCAAAGGAAGCAAGCTGGAACGCAAAGCTTATAAGCNTAACCCATAGCTAGCAAGCTAGCAAACGCATAGCTAACAATCAAGCAACGCAAAGCTACCAAGCTAGAA
>NW_019733335.1:0-23573 GCF_002891405.2 Cryptotermes secundus
CATGTATAATGATCCATGGATGAAATAAAATTGAACTGAATTGAATTGTATGTGTATATTGTGAAAGAAGATACATTACATATAAGAACAGTTCCTCCAACTTATGAGTACTTTTTGTTCAACTGTTATCATTCTAGTTGGTCTAGAGTACCAAAGTTCTTTTTTTCCTACAAATAAAATAGTAATTAATATTTCATTATCATTGTCACCAGAGGAATTCTTACATGAAACATATCTCTAATTGCCTTCTCTTTTAAACAAGCTGTAAGTTCTGCTTCCAGAGAATGCGGTTCCTCTGCATTTTTACTTTCATGTTCTCTCCTAAGCTTGGTATCTTAAAATTGACTATCATTTCATATGTAAATGATATTTTGTAAGTTCCAGTTGCTCTTAAAACACTGCAATAATCAAAAATTAATATTGATAGGGAAGACTCAGTTGAAAGGAATTATTAAATAAAATAGTGAAATGTTCTAGCGAATTATGTTTGATACATGTATCTTGATGCCTATGACTTAAAAATATTTAATGTAGTGAGGAATAAGTGAATATAGGCAACTTTAATCGTTTCTTGCATCCTGTTGTGTATTTAATCAAAATTACAGTCAATTTTTACCGACCACACAACATATTTTTATTATTATTACACTACATGTTTCGACCTCAAGAGGTCATACTCAGGTGTACGAACACATCTGTGCAATTACATACAATTACACATGTCTTCTCACTTATTTCGATCCTGTATCCTATTCAGGCTCTCGCTCAGTAATATATCAGTTCCTCCCACAAAACACAAGTTAAAACAATGTTCCAAATGTACAAAGTTAAAATTAAAATTTGAAATATAAAATTTAAAATTTTTTAAATTTGTGGATCATATTTCAATTCAGATCACTAGCTACGCTTTTACTTTCACTTGTTATTCAGTCACCTCCTACTTATGCTCATCACTGCATCAAGTTCACTTTAACCAGCCTTAATTATATTATAAGTTATAAGGTTCATGAAGTAAAGTTCAACTTTTTATTATATTTATTGCACTTTTTCACTTTTTGGAGGTCTCGCCGTTCTTCCGCGTCCTCTGATGTTGCTGGATCTGTTACGGTCCTTGTCTTTATGGCTACTGATAATAGTGTAATAATAATAAAAATATGTTGTGTGGTCGGTAAAAATTTATTCTAATTTTGAATATAGGCAACCTTAAGCATTCTGCAGCAACTCATTACACCATATTCACATTTACTGTATTCCAAGGAAACCTATTATCATACACAACACATCAAATAATTTTTCTTGTTATCTTGTAGATCCTGTCTCATAGCTAATTTTCTTCGGAACTGAAGAAAAAATTTTCTTACCATGGAATGAACATGGCAGTTCAAAAACAATATCAGAATGTGCAATGTAAAGATGTAATATTAGAGCAAATTGGTTTCATGTGATATGGCCTGAACTATATGTATGGTCACAGACACAATCTCTGCATAAGGTGTAATACATTCTTAAAAAATCGTTATACATAGCTTACTAATATTAATAACATAGTCTCTAGCAGTCTTGGTTCATTTTTGTTGATGGTCAAAATTTCAAAATTTGGCAGGTGAGCGGCAAAGTTTGTGCCATAGTCTTAAGATTTCCAAACAGAACAACAAAATTTCATTTAACATAACTTTGCTCTTTTCATTTCACAGAACAAATTGGTGCATCAGAAAGTTGTTCAAGGTACTTAACATTAGAACTGGAAACTGGTTAATTTTTAAACACATTTTCAGAATCTATAGTGTGTCCAGCATTTATTTATAAATGAAATCCTTGTCGCCAAGAAATCATAATATCTTTGTTATTGTATGAATGTTTCTTTTTTCTTTGAGGAGGGGAGCCATGCACATCAATTTAATATTCATTATGTGAAGTCTCAAGTTAAAATTAAAACTCGATGAGTTATATGCTGTCAGTGTCTGTTGTGAATGAACCACATGGACTATTAGAAACAGGAATGCCAACATAATATGGAACACGAAATTCAGAATTAATGTTCGAGATTCAGGAGACTGGATGGATTGAGGTTCCCTCGCCACTTCTAATTATTTTGGTCAGGTTTCAAGCATTTAACTATTACCATTAGCTCCTGTCAGCATTATGTACTATACTGGCATAAGGCTCTTTGAAATTTTCAAGGGAGACTGTTAGAAGCAAACTTTATCAAAAGTTTATAAATGCAATAACTTTAAAAGATCTAGAAAATTGGTCACATTTATACTAAGATGCTAAACTGTAACTGGTCCACTGTCACCCACTAATTTAAGTATAATTAGAATAATCAGTAACAAAAAATTAAGTGCAGGTAACAAGTAATACCAAAGCCAGCGGGACATAGTCTGAGCCGTTCTAAGCTTTAGCTCGCTCACGTATGATGTCATCATGTTTCCCTTGACGGATTCCATCCCCACTATGCAGTATCCTGACGTCAGTCACGTGGTCCCATGTACCCTCTTGTGAAGGGGCGACTTGTACAGTGCAGTCGTGTAGACCAAGTTGACTTGGAAGGTCGGTTACTAACCAGCAGGTTTGTTGTGGAAAATATTGGTTTCGGCTGGGGCTATTCTAAATTCCCTTTTGGTGCTATCTGGCTGGCCGGTAAGGACTGCCCGCGGTCGGAAGCCGTTGCTTGAACGCTTGCGACGCGCGTTATTAGATTTGGTTTGGTATTTTTTTTTTTTCAGAATTTAGACTTGCGTTTGTATGGCCGGAGTGCTTAACGTCCTGATATCTCTAGTGTCGACACAAGTGGTGCCGACGGGAAATTGTTTTCTTCTAAATGAGCTTGTATTAATTTCTTGGTCAAATGTGTCGTTTGTTATCTATGTATTGTTATATATTTTTTATTAAAATTATATTTGTTTGTATCTAAGCCAACGAACTGAGTGTAGCTTCCTCCTCCTAGCTTGGATACCCCATCTCCATCTAGGGGAGCGTGGGAACCAACAATAGGGCCAGTAACGATTGCGCTGTGCCCTTCCTCTTCGTAATAATAATAATATAATAGTACTCAGTGGAGAGGAAGACGAAGGGCGCGGTGCAAGTCACATTCTTGTTTTCAGGAATGGACTTATTCCGAATCTTGATGTTACACAGGAAGCACCCCCTGTGGCTTTTTCTGAGAAATTTTATTTGTGAGTAACACGGCGGCAAACTTTGAGAATTCGATGACTGACAGGTCCTGCATGTCGTAACTTAAAAGTAGGCGGTTTTGAAACCCACGCCAAGCAGGTTATCTATCAGTGTACCGTCAAAAACGATGTTAGGACTTTAAGGTTCAAAGCCCCAAATTGCAGCTAGCTGTTTGGAGATTCAGAAATTGTGTAAACCTCAGTTCTCAATATTACCCAATCAGTGGAATTAAGGGGGAGTGACTTAGCAGAGGAAATGACGTCTAGGGGACCTCAGTGGTTTCGACAAAGAGTCACAAGTTAGTTGACAAACATGTGCCAAACAGTCACCAAGTGCCTGCTACTCGTAAATAATTCGGAAACAAAATCTGTGTTTTTCGCTGTTCTGTATAACCTCAAGTTCAGAGTGCTAAAGAAAGTGTAAATTGTAATAATAACGTCCGTGATACCAGGACTGTGCTAGGTCAGGGCTTATATATAAGCATCCTTTGTATTGACTGTGTGTGCGCGTGTGTGTGTCATCAGGTGAAGGGAAGTGTTGATCTCAATAAATGGTCACAGTGGTTAAGTGCAAAGTAGCATTGAACCAACTGCTTCCCTCCCTGTCCGAAGCGAGGCCCTAGCAAACGCCCTGAGAAGGATCCCAGCTCTACCCACAGCTGAACTAGTTGACTATCACCTTTACCCCCTTTCCAAAATAAATCTAAGACTATTGTAAGCCAACACCACCTGAGCTTACTGGCGCCCAACCTAAGAAGAAGAAGAAGAAGAAGAAGAAAGAAGGAGAGGAGCGACGAACAACGCGTGACTAAACAACCAACAAGGGGGGGAGTGAAGGTGAGGTAAGAACGGTTACAGGACGGTTACAAAACCTGATAGAATAACAGTCTGCACTGTATGGAGCTGTTGTTTGGAGGAAATGTGTCTGTCAAAGGTTGCCTGTAAAAATGACCTTCATCAAAACACCTGACACCTCTTTTTATTCAAGTGGAATAAGTACATCACAGTAGTTCACTGCTATACAACAAATATATGTTTCTTTTAGTCAGAGCTTGACCACCTGTAACAGGTTGGGTTATTTGGCCCAGAGATACAAAATGAAAGTACAGACATTTTATAAATTTACCTAATAGTAATTATTTTTGTATTATCATAATGCCCTCCATTTTTCCATGTATATGTTTTGTAGTCTTTCCACTAATTAATACTCAGCCAAACGTGATTCTAAGGTAAAGGTAAAGTTGTCCTTGTGCTCAACGAATTAAGCATTGCGCCATGAAGGCATATGGGAGAGTGGATGTATAGATCAACATTTTCTTGACCTAAGCAGTAATTGGAGGTGAACGGTCAGCTTCACAGCCTGGCCGCTTTACACCCAGGGAAAGAGCCCCTGGTACCCATTTGATAGGAGGTTGGGTGGACCCCAAAATCGGTCTGTACGATTTGGAGAAGAGAAAATTCTTGACCCTACCGGGACTCAAACTCTGACCCCTCAGTCATCCAGCCCGTAGCCTGTCACTATACTGACTATGCTACCCCGGCTCCACACATGATTCTAAGTTATCTAAAATTGAACAAATAGTCTGAAACTTCAAAACAAACAATTTCCATCTTTAGCTGAAATTTTCCTAGATAACTTCTCCATTGATCCACTCATATATTAAATTATGATTTTGCTGAATATGCATGCTATCAACAATTGAAATACTTCTGCTTGGTACATGGCCGTCCTTTCCGTAACCATTAAACGCAATGATTTCTACCTAAGGACAGAATAAAGACAGGATGGTAACCCTTAGCTTCTTATGTAAATGGATGTAAAATGACATGAAGTATTGTGCACCAGTATGTGGTAAGCATTACATTATCAGAAAAGCCAAGTACTACAATTCTCCCATTTCTTGAATCAAATTTCAGATTTCACTAAGAGGATAATAGTGTTTCAAGTTTAACAGTAATGTTTAATTCAAAAGTGTTATATCGTTAGAACCTTCATCAGTGTGAAAAGTAATTCTGCAGAAAAATTCTGATGTCACTGATGACTGCAGAAGGAGAAAATTTCAAAGTGGGGAGTACTGATCACAGATGCGTTACTAAGAAGAACTGGAATGTTCTTGAAAACTCACCTTACATTCAGAGTAAGTCTCTGATGATACCATGAATTCACCAGTTTATACTTTCTGAAGTGACACAATTATGTCACCTACTTTTGCCACTGAGATGAGTGTGAAATGTCTTCCAAAATCTATAGCAAAAACTAGGTCAGTATAGTTTTATTGCCAGTGTAAAATACATGTGTACAACTGTGTCCATGCAGAAAAATGATACTGGATTTTGAGAAAGAGTTTTTGTTGCTTGTGGTAATTACTTACATTTAACATCTCAAGGTTCTTGGACACACTATTGCAGGCATGTCCAAAGAATCAATCGCACGACAATTTTTGGTCAATCTCATAGTCCTATAAGGAAATTATACATGAAAAACATGTAAATTCACTTGTAATATAAAATAAGAAAGAGATCACAGCTACTATTCAAGCTCTTTAATTATCAAGAAACACCATTATGCGGCGAATAGAAAAGATGTGTGGAAATATAACTGAACAGTTGCTGAAAGATGTTTCCATTGTGTAGCTTTCTCTCTCCAACTGGATGAATCTACAGACATCAGAGACACAGACCAGTTACTAGTTACTTTTCAACAAACATCGTGTGTCGTGTTATTTTTACCAATATTTTTTCTTAAAGCGAGGTATGACGATGGGGGGAGGTGGTAGATCCCTGGCAGTATTGACACTAAAAAGTCGATCACAACCTGTTTGAAGTTGGACATGCCTGCTCTATTGGAATAAAAGAGCTTGTCTTAAACTAATGTAGTTGAATGGTTGTATAGTCTTAAATGTGGAAACATATTTGCTTGGTCTCAAACACATGCATTTACTGCAAAACTAATGCTTCTCTGCGTTTTCCTACCCAAAACAACTTTGTGTGCACATTTACATGCTGTCATTACTAGTTTCTTAATTACAGAGTGTGTTAAGCAGATGGATATGAAAGAAAGTGTTTAAGATTTGCTTTAGATTTGACTGGCTCACAGTAAGGTCCAGTGGTGGTAATTTGTGCATTTGATGATGAGCACTTGCGTTCCACGAAAGCAGGTAATTTCTTGTCCAGCTGAAGAACTACAAACATTATAAGGGATACTCTGTTATGATTTATCTTTCTAGTGAGTAGATCAGTACTGTTTGTTTAAACTACTTGCAGATTTTAATACGTATCCTGTTGCAATGATGTGCAGAGATACGCTGTCTCTTATCTTCATAATATTTGTAAAAACTATGCAATTTTGGAAGTTCTTTCTAACCAACCACAGCTCTGCATTTATGAATTTTGACACACATGTGTTTGAGGTGCTTTGTATCTACGATCTTTTTACATTTATGCACATAAAGTATGGAAGTTGTTAAATTTTTTCTGAAATGTAGAAAGAGGGGCCTTAAAAATAAAAATTTGTTTATGGTGAATAAATTCAGTAAATGCAAGGAATACTCTTAGCTACATGTTTGTTAATCTGTAACTGTAGTGTTTGTGTTTGGAAGTATATGTCTAAATTTAATAAAATTAACATCCAAAAAATGAGACTCACAATCTTGTTGTGACATAATAAAGGCCCATGAGTAAGGAGATGCAAGAGACAATACAGTAGACTGATGACTGGAGGACATCTGTATTATTGAAATGTAATGATGTATAGAGAGCCTTAACATATCCAGAAATGATTTATACTAATGAAGTTTGATGTGCATATAAATTGTTGGTTTCTAACTGGTAGTATATTGGGACACATCCACAATTAGTACTGTGTTCTATCAGTGCAGACTGAGTTTGCAAATTAAACTTTAAATAAAGTACCATGGGTATGATTGGTATAACTATTCATTTTTTAATATTCCTGTCTGTTTAAAATGTACCCTCTTTAGCAGCTAATTGTTTCTTTATTCGATTACAAATAATACCAATATTTTTAAGATTATTAGATACGAGCCATCAGTGTCAAACATATTATTTAAGTGTTTTTATGTTATAATATGTAAAATTTAATTTCCTGAAAGACAGATTACATCACTGCTACAAATATAATTTGGCCGATTGCAGTTAGGAAACAAATCTCTGTTTTGACCTCTGAGAAAAATAAGAAATTGGTTAAATTTCAGGTTATTGACTTATTAAGGGCGTTACAAAATAATTGACACTAAATGTTTTTTCTTCACAGTAACCATTTTTAGAACAAAATACATACAGATGATATTAGAAGTATTCCCAGCCAATGTCTATGCACCTTTGCCATCGTTCTAGCAGTTTCCGTATTTGCACAGCAAACCCTTCTTTGGAGGTATCCCGGCGCCACTTCTGGACATCTGCCTGAAGCTCGTTGGAGGTGAACGACTTACCTCGCATGATGTCTTTCCTTTCATCGAATAGAGCGTAGTCACTAGGGGCAAGATTGGGCAAGTATGGCGGATGAGGCAGCACGGTGTATCCTAGAGCACCCAGGGTGGCAATGGTCTGCCTACTGCCATGTGGCCACGCATTGTCATGTTGGAGAAGAATGCCGCGCCCCCATTTTCCGTGGCAGCGTTGCTGAATATGACGGCGGAGTTGGCACAGTGAATTGCAGTACCAATCACTGTCGATGGTCGTTTTGGGGGGCATCCAATTCAACAGAAGGATCACCTCCTTATCCCAGAACAAGTCGCCATTTGCTTCTGGACGAATAGTCCCTCTCATGACTTATTTGAGGAGGGCTCCTAGCGTGTTTCCACTCCGTGAACTGGCATTTCTTTTCTGGAGTCTCCTGCCAGAATCCACTTTGACAGTGAATAAATGCTCAAAGAACTCCGCCAGATCTGTGCTATACAGCTGCAGCAACTGTTGACATGTCTTCACATGCTTCTGCTTCTGCGCAATGGTGAGAGAATGGGTCACACATTGAGTACAGACCTTTTCCTTCTTCAAGTAATGGGCTTGATATCTGATACATATGAAGTTTTACCATGTTTGCATTTAAGGATTAGTACACTTTCAATATGTTCTGTAGATTTACTCACTGAAGAATATGTTCCTTCTTCATTTTAACCCATGTATCATTTTCCTGTATGTTCTCTGTAGCAGTCAGAGTTAAGAAGTGTTGGTTGAAACTCCATTCTAATTCAGAAGTTACAACAGAGTTCTTATGTGTGACTGAAGGTGGGACATTTTCCATTGTGGAGATTTATTTTGTATTGCAAATCAAATGCTAGAAGGAGTGAAACAAACGTTCAATACTCATGATAGTATCTCTTACCGCCCTTTTTCTTCGCTCCTTGCTTGCTAACTCACACTTTGGGCGCCACTTCTCTCTTACCGCCCTTTTTTCCACCTCCTACCTTTTTCTTCTTCTTTCTCACACGCTGGGTCGCCTCTAGTAGGTTCTTCTTTCTTGTTGCTAAATATCTCAGGGTTAATTTAAAAGGAGGGGGTTTTGTTGTTTTGGTAGAGCTGAGTACCTCTTATCTCAGAGCCTTGAACGGGCCACAACTCCGAAAGGAATAAATTAACACCACAAATCACAAGCACATCTCAATTTTGGACGAATTATATTGAACACTTGTTAATCACTTTTATACAGTTTCAATGTCAGTAACCTTTATGTTTCACTGTTTCTGAATTTACATCTGTTTCTATCACCTTCGTTTGCAGAATTTACGTCTGATTCTCACGCCTCCCGGTTTCAGAATTTACGTCTGATTCCTCCTACTCCCGTTTGCAGAAATTACGTCTGTTTCTTACGAGTCCTGGCTTCCGACTGACGCTAAAACATGACGCTTCCTCAAACCTTCAATTCCAGGTTTCACCAGCGTCACTGCTCTGTCACACCCTTAAATTTTAGTGATTGGCTAATTTTGAAAAATAGGAGTATCTTAATTAGATATTCCTCCACTCCGCTTAAAGCTTACAAGCGTTTAAGGATTTTTGACTCCAACGTATTTCTGTCAGAAAGTGACAAATGCTTACGCGTCGCTTGGGCCCTAAAAACTTCACTCTTTTTAAGTTATGGCATGTAGAAACTGCCAAGTATGAATTTACAAAGGATTTCTTTACTCTATTCTTTAACACAGCTCTCACTAATAAACCTTTGAAGGGTGTCTTCCTGTCTCTTGTTGTAAGCTTGAGAAATCGCTTTCTCTTACATACAAGAATTGACCATGTTTCACTACCCTTGTTCACTGCATTTCATTTTAACAATTACGCTTTCAAATTTATAAAGTTGATTACCTAAAAAAAATTGCGTAGCAGTGGAACGGTTACATTTCACATATGAAGTGTTTAATCCACAGTTACTTCAAAGCAGCAACTGCTCTTTCACACTCCTGAATAAATTGCAATATATGCAGGAGCAGCTTGAATGCATACTAGCTGAAGAAGAATGAATGTACAAATAGCATTTGGCATAAAAAATATTGTAATGTTTTTTCGAGTTCGAATCTTGTTGGTCACGTGTGTAAGTCCAAATCCCACTTCTGACACCAGTGTAACGTGTTTTCTTACCGAATACTCCGTAGAGATCGTTAATTGGTTTATTTAACAAGCTAAAAATCTCGGCTACAATTAATTACAACACTGTTGCGGGGTTTCACACTTTATAACCCTATTCGCAATATTCAATTCACTCTATTGTCCGCAGTCTACACGTTTCACAGTATGGGAGCTATATAAGTGTCACTGTGTTACACACTCCCAATTAATTCTCAGTTATTACGAACTATCGCTGATTATCACACACGCGTCCATAACTCGTAACTCAAGAACTGTTGATCACACACTAACTCTCTCCGGGGACGGCTACACGTTAACTCGTCAACAACTGAACTCGGCGACGGCCACATTTCAACTAACTCACGCTTACTGCTCAGCCGGCTTTTATTCCGTTCGCTGTTACCTGTTGCCCGCGTCAACAGCGTCGTTGCGTGCCACGTTATAGTAGGAAGCGGTGCCGCATCACAGTAGGAACCGGTGCCACGTCGCAGTGTTTGCGTATAGCCTAGTAACGCTGTTACCTCACGCCGTCTTACGTCACCGCGCGTTGCATGTTACGTCACCGTGGGCAGAGTGGCGAGGCAATGACTCGCCTATTACCATAGTAACGAGAGCGCTACGCTACCGCCACGTACCGCTGGGGAGGTGGGGGTCCTCCGTTGCGCAACATGTCACAATATTAATTTTCAATGAACATAAAAGTGGTATATAAATTGATGTCAATTTTGGAAATACCATCTTGCTTAATATTGATCAAGCTGGTGGCTTTTTTATTTAACTTGTTAGTGTGAGATTATACCATTAATCAGATCTTGTTGTAAAGTATACAACCTACACAAAAGAAATTAAACTCTTATTTACCTTGAAATAATAAGTGAACTTACATTTTGATATGTAGAACTTCTTTATAAACCTTCACGCCCAGCCATTAATTCCTAACTTTCACAGTCTGTCATATAACCATATCCATGCTTACGTAACCACACTCGTATCTGTTATAAAAAGAGCATGATATTCAGTACAATTAGAAACTTCTGATTTTTTCTTTCCTTAGAATATTTAAAATGCTAGAATTTTATAATATTGATTGGTAGGTTTGGCTGGATAAGGATGCGTACAGTCATTGGTGGCATATCAGAAGATTATTTGTGTAGAAGGAATGAATGAAAGAAGAGGCAGAATATATTAATAATGCAACACTTGGACTAAAACAATGGAAAGAGTGTGTTTCTACGTGGTCCACGTCGAGATACCTTAAGAAAGGATAAAGTTCAGTTGAATTCTGTGTGGGGGTTGTGCAGAGAGGACCTGAGGAAGCGAAGCTGAAGAATCTACGCTTTTAAAAGCCGTTGCCAGGGAACAGTTGAAGACATATGTAGCAGTTTGTAAATAGCTTAGCGAGTGCTGTGGTGATTTGTGAATTGTCGCGCTGTGATTACTTGTACTTAAGAGTCCTGTGTATAAGAATCAATCCATTCAGCCATCCAATGAACCATTTTCAAAGCAAAGAATGACCGCTTGACAGATGCACTAGTTTCTGGAGCGTTTAATGATCACGCAAATAATACTGGGACTTCTGGTAATGTTGTACTCAGGTTTTAGGCGATGGAAGATTAAACAGTTCGTAATGTTATTTTGTGGAATTTATTTCGAAAAAACAGACGATAGTTCATATTTCAGTAGAAGAGAATTAGAATACCGTCTCAATGATTTCAATAACGATTCATAATCGGCAACTGGAAAGTTTCAGTAATATACAGGATATTCCTAAAAGAATGGTGTGATTTCATTTCCGTATATCTCCGTCAGTTCTTGCTGATGAAAAACAAAACGTATACGGATTCATAACATGGCTCTTAATTTTCATTTTGTATACCACACTCTTTTCTAGTTACATTTCCGACAGTTAGGCAAACGATGGATTGGACGTGCTGCAGGTGAAAATGCCCCCTGTCTCCAGTGGCCACCCCGGTCCCCGGACATAACTCTTTGTGATTTCTTCTTGTGGGGGTATGTGAAGGACATGGGCTATGTACCCCCATTGCCCCAATCACTCTAGGATCTACGAAACAATCAATCATGCTGTGGAGACCATCACACCTGAAATGCTGCAGCGGGTGTGGCAGGAATAGGACTATCTCATTGATGTGTGCCGGGTAACGAAATATGCGCACACAGAGGCACTTTGATGGATGCACATAAAATTTGGACAGTTAAGCTTCTGATTGACGCATGTTATGATTGTACACGGCAAGAAATACGAAATATATATGTATCTGAAACCCCACCATTCTTTCAAGAACACCCGTATTTTGTATCCGAAATCTAAGAGTCAGACACACTTCAGTACGAGAATTTCAAAGAATCAGTTGATCTAATGTGCTTTTATGGTTTCTGTTACTTCACAGCATAACCTGCGATAAAAATTTTCTCAGTCGCTTTCTGTAAGTCGGAGATTCTGAATGTTGTTTATCTGACTGTGAGAAGGCTTAATTTTCTGAACAAATCTTTTTTAAAAATTCTTGCAGTTCCCCCGTTAGAGATCTATAAAATTCAATTTCTGTGGAACATTAAGAGACGCCGTCACTTCTGGTTCACAAATTGTCAAAGAGTTTTTGTTGTCTGGGAGTGTTACACCTGAAACTACTGTCAAATAAAGCTGAAATCAAAATCTTGAAGAATGTCATAACATGAAGCAGAAATGTGCGTTCCTCCGTCCGTCCCCCCTTTTCTTCCTTTGGCAAAATATGAAGGGTCTTGTATTAAAACGTGCCTAAATTATAACGGTGACCACAGAGCAAACAGCAAGCGATGCCCCGTTATTAAAAAAGCGAAATAAATTAATCAAATCATGGCTCATTTAAATGATGAATTTTTGGAAGCACGAAAAATTGTAGAAAAATGGTCACAACCCTGGCCGTGGAACCTGCGTTCACTTTAGTTGCTGGAAGCCCCCGAGGGTACGCTGAGCCTATGAGGAACTTCCCATTTCTCAAAACGCCATGGAGACGAAAGCAATGGGATAATATTGAGAAAAACGAAAAAATAAAGTCCCGAGCCAACTGACTGGATGGAACCAGGGAGAGGGCAATGGAAGAAAGTCATGGATAACAGCAGAACTCAAACATCTGACCCGAGTTCAAACAAGATTGAGCAAAGGAACAGGTCTAAAGACCAGACAATGTCAGAGATATCTTTAGACGAGTTGGAGTCCATTCAAATGGAGCACGAAGTCAATAATGTATTGCTGACGACAATCAACCTAGTGACAAACTTCGGGGACTCTAAAGCAATGGTCAGACATCTGTGGAAAGCCGTCGAGCTTCACGAACAGCATTACAATAAAATTCAACGGAACTCAACCAATTAAGATAGTTCAATGGAACTTTAGGAGCCTAAGAAGCAAATTCCCCGAATTACAACAGAGAAACAAAACCACAGATGTCATAACGCTATCAGACACCTGGCTTGGTGAAACAGAAAGTGTATGCCTGAAAGGGCTTGACGTGGTGAGAAAAGAAAGGAACGAAGGGGCAAGGGGTGGAGTTGCCATTTTTAGAAACAACAAACTTAAATATTCGCGTAAGAATGGTTTATATGACGGTGACGGCAAAATTGAAGAGTGTGCAATTGAACTATATACGGGCCCAGATAAAATATTAATCGTGTCATGTTACAAGCAGCCACACATGAAAATCGAGCTGAAAGTGTGGAAAAAAATTATTCGCACAATTAAAAGGTAAATTCTTGATTGGCAAAGTCTTTGATGGATATCATGGGGTAATTCGACAAATTGTACAACCGGCAGCAACCTGTACCATTGCATCACTGAATTGGAAACAAACATCACGTTGCTATATGACTGCTCCCAGACACATATCTCCGATGTCACAGGATCCAAGGCAGCCCTCGACCTAACTTTCGTGGATCCAAGATCAGCATTGTTATACACCTGGAAGGTTGGAACAAACCCTTGGAATAACGACCATTATCCAATTTTCATCGAGGATAACGGCAAAACAGAGCCAGGGAAAGACAGGAAAGAGGCTTCTAGATTGCATAATAAAGACGCTGATTGGACTGTCTTCATGGAAGAGGTTAAAGAAAATATCACGGAATCAAAACGCATGACGAGTGGAACTGAGAGCAGGATTTAAAGGAAAGGTATGATAATTTTATCCAGATAATTAAAAGGAAATTAGAAGGGACCACTCCTAAAATAAAAAACAAAAACAACCTCGGAAATGGAGGACAAGGAAATACAGGAAATAGGGAGAAACTATCAGAGTGTTTGGTGGAACAGGGAATGCGATACAGTAATTAGAATCAGAAAAGCTGAATTGCTTAAATGGAAATACTGTAACATTGAAGAGACGTTTTTGGAATATAAAAAGGAGGGGATTATCGCAAAAACTAGTCTGAGAGAAATCAAATAAGAGCATTGGAAAACTTTCTGCGAGGGAACAGATAAATTCATGAATCCATCGTACATTTGGGATAGAGTGAAAAGACTGAAATATGGACTCAACAAGACGGAAAGGGAAAACGAATATAAAGTAGAACTAGTTAATTCCGCCAAAACGACTTTTGAAAAGCTATTCTCAGATGTGGATGAACACAATCAAACTCCGGTAGCCGATCATGATAATCAGGGTCCATTCCTGGATTCAAATGTACACAATTCAAGAACTCCAGTTCGCAATTAAAAACCTCGGAGTCCAATCGAGCCTGGGACGGGATGGAATAGATTACGCCATAATTCGCAATTTGCTAAATGAAGCTTCAGAAGATCTGCTAGAAATTTACAACGATATTTAGAGAGCAAGACGACTGGAAAAAATATAGAGCATTTTTATCTCCAGAGACAAAACGAATGTAAGACCTGTATCCATGGTATCATGCGTGTGCAAGGTATTAGAGCGGATGATAAACATGCGCATCTCCTGGTGGCTAGAAAGGAAACGGAAGTTCTCAGTAACACGATATGGATTTCGGCGAAACAAAGGTTGCAGACAACCTAGCAATACTAACGACTCAAATAAGCGGCCTCCCACGTGCCCACCTGATCACTCAAGGTACGCGGGTTCAAACCCGGAGGAGGTCGTGGAATTTTTAAGGGCGGTAAATTTCAAGGAAAAAGTCCTCCGGAAGGGACTTTAAGCCGTGTCCCGTGTGGTAGATTTACGGCAGGTAAAAGATCCTCATGTCTCTACGAGACCTCTGAGCTAAATTAGGCAAAAGTTTCCCGCCCAAGTAGTTTCCAACTCCTCCGGTAGATAGGGAAGTATCGGGGACCACTGCCAGAGAGGGCCGACCTCGCTGGCAGAACGGGGCTGATAGCGAGCACCAGTACTGGAAGGGCATGGCGACTGGTAGAATATTAAAAGGGGAACGCACAATAGATTAATAACAAGTCGCAGTGCATGGGGAAACCCACCCCCTCCAATAATAATAATAATAATAATGACTGAAATAATAAAAGCGTTTGAAGAACGTAACACGGTGTCGGCCCTATTCCTTGGCATTAAAAGCGCATACGACAACGTCCACTGCGGCACTTTGATGGGTAGACTCAAGGCAGTGGGCTTCTCGGGAATCCTGTTAGCTTTCATCTTTAACCTGTCTCCGCGAGGGAACTAGAGGCAAACTATGGAGGGCTGGTTAGCAACCTCCGTAGTCTAGGGGTAACGTTCCCACCTCATGACCGAAGGTACGCGGGTTCAAACTCGGCGGAGGTGGTTGAATTTTTAAGGGCGGAAAAATTCAGGGAACAAGTCCCCCGGGAGGGACTTAAAGCCATGTGTCCCCTGTCGTAGATTTACGGCACGTAAAAGAACCTCATATCTTTAGAAGACCTCTGAGCTAAATTACAGGCCCTTTCCCGCCCAAGTAGTCTCCAATGCCTCTGGTGGATGGGGGAATCATCAAGGTACCGGGGGCCGACTTCGTTGGCTCTACGGGGGCTGATGGCATGCACCGTTACCGGTAGAGTATGGCGACAGTAGAAATTAACAGGGGGACGCACAATGGACCAATAACTGGTCTAAGTGCATGGGGAAACCCACCCCCTCCCATAATACATACATACATGGAGGGCTGGTTCTCAAAGACTGGACATACAAAGGCTTACCCCAGGGTAGTGTTCTGAGTCCAACCTTTTATTCACTTTACATGGCAAAACTGAAATCCAAAATCAATGAGAACTGCAAAATCCTGGAATAGACAGACGACGCAGCAGTTTATTCAGTTAACAGATTGTAATGCCGCAAGCAGGGGGCGTGGAGTTATCCCTCCTCGGCTCCACTTCTTATGTCGCGACGTTGGTACCACTTGTAACGTCGTGACGACGAGGGTGTGCAGGTACCCCTCCTTGCCACCCCTGCTATGCTGTAAGGAGTTAACACACTACTCCTAGCTCACCCTTAGCTAGGATTCTCCTGTTTCGGGGTTTCCTTCTCTCAAAAAGCTGCCACCATCTATTATGTGTCCTCTCTATCGTGGGAACTACCCCCTGACCTATAGTCATAGCCCCTTCTTGACACTCCTCATATGGTCTACAGGTAGCAACGTAATACATTATTATTACACTTTATTATTATATCTTAAGGGGGCGTTGATATCATGGCTACCAAACTCTGCCTGTGTGGCAGGAGCCTATCCCTGTCTATTCCTAGCACCTCTTAAGCATTCGGCTGCTGTTGCAACTCTCATTGTGGTAGGATCTTCTGGATGGTTCGAGGAAGGTGGTTGTGGAGGGTGAATCACAATCCCCGGTACATCCTACTCTATCTATTCTATCTATTTACATTGATATTTACATTATTTACACTATCAACAAAGACTGACCTTCAGTCGGGACTACATAGTCTCTTTACTACACGTTATGTTTCTTCAAGTTCTCCACCTTCAGGGGTGGAGGCCTTGAGCCTCTCTCTCTCTTTGACTTGACTAATGAGGTTATACAAGTCCTCTTCGTTAACATAATCCTTATTCCTGCACATTTCTTACTACTCGATATATATTATTACACTATCCCTCGTACGGTCTCACTCTTAACATAATCCACCCTTGGTTATACAGACTGACCCACATATTATATTTATCTCTACACGCTAACCGTAACCTTGACACATACACTATAACACCCTTATTGCCTGACTAACATCCTAGGCGATTACATTTTACGTGGTTCTAGTATCCTCCCCTAAGGGCTCGCCGGGTACACTGGAGTTACACATTAAAATCACTCAACAACCCTGTTATCAACAATACTATTAAACCACATGGCTGATATGAGTAAAGAGACTTACTTGTAATACAAGATGCAGGCTAACTTCCAGCACTCGTCAGACCCATTTTGGGTAGAGCCTTCGGCTGACAACTCAATATTCTGTGTTAGATCCGAATCCTAAGTCCCTCGAAATTCGGTAATTTATAGTTTTAATTTGCTAATTCAGCTGTTGACGACAGAGGGTAGTTAACTCCTCCTCTGTGTTCTAATTTCCTAAAGTTAGGTTCTAATTGGTTATTATCGGTGGTTGTGGGCGGACCCCTGGCGTCTCGTCGCTGTGTATGCGGTAATATTACGATACTCCAGTGGCCTAGTGAGGCAAGCTTCTTGCTACTGCGGTACACATACTTGCTGATCATCAACATTCTTAACCTATTTGCCTGTCCAGGTGTTGACAGATTACTGTAATAACTGTGAAACGCTTTTCGCAAGTCCCCAGACACTTAGGTAATGACTTAAATTTCCAATACCAAATTTGGGACACTATACAGATATAGCAGAATTGGCATATCGGAAATGGAAAAGAACATACAAAGCATTCAACTTTATTTGAAGGAGAGTTGCTTGGAAATAGCACCACCCAAAAATGGCAACTGTTTATCTTCGATTAAAAAAGGGGACAGCGGATGGAGAGTGGGAGATCACGGTACAAGGGGAAAGGTTTCTTCGGTCAACTCAATTCAATCTTAGGTCTGGACTTAAAATCTAATGTAGACTGGGAGGACGAAATAAACGCAATAGTTATGAAATGCGAAACCCCGATGAAAATCGTGAACCGTATGAAACACACTTGGTGTGAAGTGGGCCCCGTAATTTTAATGAGACTATAAGACACTTACAAGATCGAGGATGGAATATGGAGCATTTTTATTCAATAAACTTTAGAAGAAACAAGCACAGAAGCTTGAGAAGATAAAATATAAGGGAATACGCGGAGCGCTCGGCAACAGGAGTAGCACCCCGGCCAATATAATGCTAGCAGAAGCCAAAGCAATCCCAATTTTTAGCAGATTCAAACAGCTTAGAAGGAACTATGTGTCCAGGTGTTATACGTCAACCAGCCATCCAATGCTCCAGCGGCTGGAAGAACTATTAGCTCTACTTGACAACCCGGGGATAGGAGAGAATGAACAACCCCTCATCAGCGAATATTACAAAGAGGCAACTACTCTCGGGCATTTAATCCAATTAGGGAACTGTCCCCCGGCTTTCGACTACACACACTGAAGGCTCTTCTACGAGGCCAGGGCATCTTTCAATGAGGGAAGACAAATAAAGGAAGCACATCACAATAAGGAATTCAAAAAATTTTCCAAGAAAGAATGAGAACCAGCAAATGTTTCGCCACGGCCGGCTCAAAAATGGAGAACAAACCATTCGTAGGATTCGTATCAATAGATATAAAATATGACCGTAGCATAAAATTCAGAATATCTAAGATAGCCGCAACATTCACGGCGGTAGCCCTTGCAATTGCCGAAACACTAGAAATCATTGAAAAAGTAGACTCGGAGCAAAATTTCATGATTTTCTCGGACTCGGCAAGCGTGTTAAAAGGCATTAGTAACTCCTTTACAATGAGCAACACATCGCACATAACACAAATGCTTAAAGATAAAATAGAGACACTGGAATCGCGAGGAAAACAAATCCAATTTTACTGGATCCCCGGGCACTGCGCAGTTGAATTTAATGAGAGGGCCGACTTGGAGGCAAAGCAAACAATCAAAGAAGGTAGAGATAGTCAATTATTATTACCAGTTGTAGATCTTAAAACGCAGTGGATAAAGAAAGACAATAGGAATTTCACAGTTTTTGTCAAAACACCAAACGGGACAGAGGAGAAAACTGCTTTGAAAAGTACTACAGGAATGGCTCGTCTCCGTGGTTCCGAGAGGCAAAAATAAACCCCCGCGCCTTCGTATCAATAAACCGCATGAAAGCAGGCCACACCAATCTTAAAGCAAGTCTAAACAGATTCAACACTGTCCACGGCCGAGTGTGAATGTGGTGATGGGCTGCAAACGGAGGAACATATCTTCGGCGGCTGTAAACTGTACGAGGACCAACGGGCAACACTCATGGGCATTTTGCTTGAGAATAGCTAAAAAGAGTACCCAAAGTCAATTATAGAGCTCTTAAGGTTATAAGAAAAAAGATTTCTAAAAGGCGCCGGTTACTTCATAAACAACATTCCTATATATACAATAAAATAGATATGTAAGAAAAGCAAAAGAAGTAATTGTACCGATTATTAACAGTATGCTCTCAGATTTAAATTAAGGTCTATACTAAGAATCGCGGGGTTACCGCTATTATAGAATAAGATGTTTATAAGAATGTGCTACAGAAGGCCGGATGGGCATTGCTTAGGCCTTTTTTGTATTTACAATAATTATTCTACAAGAAAGAACACGGTCGTTAATTTCGGTTTTATAGACCGGAGCCGCTATTTCGTTGAAATATCTCCTCAATTATCCTCATGAGGCTGGGTGGACCCCGTTCCAGACCCACTACTTCTAAAAAAATCTGGTAGCGCCGAGAATAGAGCCCGGAGCTCTGGATCTGCAGACAGGTACTCTGACCACTAGACCAAAGAGGCGGTCGATATTATTATTAGTGGCGGTACTAGTCTTATTAGCTGTAATGGCGCAAGGGTTATGTACAAGTAGATATGTTTTTTGGGTAAATTTGGAATAAGTGTATCTAGACTTTAAGATTAAGAAACAGAAATGATGAAACGTACCAGGAAGCTTGAGTTTGCAAAGAAGTGTAACAGGCAATAGCTTAGTAATCAGAATGTTAGCACGACAGCGTAATAACGCTGACGTTGAGGAAGAAGCTATATGAAGTAGGTCATAAAACTATGACATGAGGAAAACGCTGAGTCGGAGAGGGCGGTAGACCTGAAAGAGCCAACCCCCTTACGATAAACAGCCAATGAGTGGGCCACACCGACCCAAATTTACGTCAGGATGGGCGGGTGAATACACCCCCGGAACACAACGAGTCAGCTAAAAGAGGGTACATAAACTCTAGAGAAATGAATCAAAAAACTTTTTAATATTATTAAATGACATAGAGTTCAGCCGGAGGATATCGCCGAGAGAGTGATGGCAATGAGTAGGAGCTGGTTGGTGATGGCGAGCGTCTGTTTCCTTAGATCAAGTAAGTGAACCAACTTCATATAGCCATGAACATTAAGTGTGATAATATTAGAGTGCAAACCCCAGGGAGAGAAAATGAAAACTAGATGGACTAGGTCTACTGAGAGAGATAGATAGAGGTATTGGGTACCCAACAGCAGGGTGACAGGAGATAGAACTAATGTGTGTACTACAGGGTCATAACCAAATGTAATGCGAACTGACAAAAGTGGGCAAAGTGTGTATATTATGTATATAGTGACAGAGGTGAATAGAGTAGGATAGACACGCGCTGTGATATTAATTAAACCTAGCATTCCCTCAAGTGTTGCCCTCCTTCCTGACGACTCCAGCCCTCCCGAAGCTTCGGCGAATTGCGAGTTAAAGCCAGGACTAGTGACGTAAGCGATCGATAAGTGTATTTGAGTTTCTTTGACAGAACAAGATGGTGGCAGCATACTAAACTGGGTGACAGAGGGGGATACCTCCACGCCCCCTCTCACCACGGTGTAACATTGGTGACAGCGGTGAGACAACCAATCCACCCCTGTCGCAGGGGCGTAACATTAGCTCAAATATTTTGGAACAGAACTAAAATATCAAAATTGCGTTCATGAAGAAATTTAGAAGAGGTTCTGCTATCCAGAAACCTTAAGCTCTTTAGCACCATCCGAAATTTCCAATGATTTCCAATGAACGTAAAATACATAGAATTAGAAGCGCTTCTGTCTTTGTTGTTAGAATTGATGGAGAAAATGGGAGCACGCAGTACTGCGGTCTCGCTCGAAGAACTGTTATGCTGGCTGGAAGGCCAGGAACAAATTACTGCTCCACGCTGCCTCAAATTAACACTGACACGTGACAAGCTGCATAACAGCAACAGTTGGGTAATGCTGGGCCCTATGTAATAGACTGTCCGGGTTATATGATCCGCGCACATTCATAAATGCGTGATACAATTTGAGACTGACTGCTGAGTTGCCCCTGTACGTATTAAGCAAGATTATGCCATCAATGGGACCTGTGTTCGATTTCGATGTCAAACTTCAAGGGTTACAACTTTATTGTTCACCTCTGTGCCCTGGGTTCGACAATGGACAGAACCGTGTAAAAGTGAATAAAATGATATACACACGATCTTGGCTGTAACGCCGTGTAGAACATCATCTCCTGCATTCGGTTAATGTTCTTCTTGTGTGCTACTGTCTTCATTTCGCACACTCACAATCCAACTATAACATAAAATACTGAAACAAATATATTATACACGGTCTTCAAGAAAGTTTCCTGGAAATGACTACCGAGACACTATTCTTGGTGGATCCATCAACCGCAGTATCAGTACCTAACACTGGAGAAGACACTATAGATAATGGGGTTATCTATATATAGAATAGTATCACTGGGCTTAACGTATCATGTTTCATTAACACTAATAACCCAGATCACTTGCAAGGCACGCTCAGCTTCCCTCAGCCAGATGTTTGCAGGCCAGTTCTCCAAGAAGAAGTAGAATTTGCTTCTGATGTTCCCGCTTACACGCCGGTTGACATGGCATTTCTGCCATTCGACCTATGCGCTGTCCTGCGAGTGGTACAGGAAGTACAGTCCCAGCCGTCACAACACTGTTCTTGGTAGAGCCAACTATCGGCAGGAATCAGTAACACATTCATAATTACATGCAATATCATTGTGAGTTTATTGCATACTAATAATTCGGAGTATATTCTTTTGCGTCTTTACTACTTACTACATTTTACCTCCACGTTCTTTTCGTGTTTTATTTCCTTTCTTCTTCTTACTTGTAACTGACATTCTTAGTATTGCCTCGCACTTCATTAAACAATTTTTTGCAAGTGTTATACATTCTCCATTGACAACCATGTAGTGTTCTACGTTATACATAGCAAATATTTATAGATTCATATGCAACTGTCACAGAGCAAATGATGCTCGAGATGGTTCAAGTTCGTATAGCAGCAGGCGTGACCAGAGTGGTTTGAACGGCTGCTGTACTGCGATGTGGAAAGCAAATGGAAAAACTACAACATTACCACTTTTCCTGGATAGTCTCTTTCCAAAAACAGAGATACCGCGTATGCGAGATGTTTCCCCTGGAGGCAAAACAATCCGGAGGTAAACTACTCCCCCAATCGGATCTCCGGGGGGGGGGAGGTTTCTAGAGGAAATGTCATGCAGGCGTTACAACAAGAAAAAGTGCGAAGATCAGAAGAAACAGCATGGATATAAGATTGGAACATGGAATGTCAGGACCTTCAAACAAGCACGAAAATTGGAGAATTTGAAAACGGAAATGGAGAAGAATGAGGTGTCTGTTCTAGGTGTCAGCGAAGTGCGATGGAAAGGACAAGGCGAAATAAGAAGTGGTGATTATACAGTGTATAATTCCGGAGGTGAACGGGCTGAAAGTAGTGTGGCAATAGTGGTGCATAAAAGTGTTGTGAGGAGTGTTGTTAAGAAGATTGCTTGTAATGACAGAATTATTGCTCTGAAGTTAAAGGCGGAACCGGTAGATATATTGATTATGCAAGTGTACATGCCAACATCAGAGTATGAAGATGATGAATTGGAAAAAGTGTATAACACAATTGAAGAAATTGAAGATGGAAGAGGAGACACAAACAGCATCATATTGGGAGACTGGAACAGCATTGTTGGAGATGAACCATATCAGAATATTGTTGGATCACATGGACTAGGAAGACGGAATCACAGAGGTCAAATGCTTATTGACTTTTGTGAACGAAATGGATTGATTGTTACCAACACTTGGTTCAAGAAGCCAAAGAGAAGAATTTACACATGGAAGGCACCTGGGGATTGGAGGAGGCATCAGCTGGACTACATCCTTGTGAAACATCGATTCAGAAACAGTGTGAAGGATGTGAAGACGCTTCCTGGGGCAGATATTGACTCTGACCACAACTTACTGGTTGCCAAGTTCCGAACCAGGTTGAAGAAAATTATAGGATTTCGAAAGCGCAGACCCAGATGGGATTTGGAGAAGTTATATGCTCAAAGACAAAGCGTGCAAGAGACCCTAGAAGAGAAACTCGGTGCAATTGAAGGTGAAAGCGGAAATGCTGAAGCGCAGTGGAACTATATAAAAGAATGCATGTTAGATACTATCAGTGATTTGGCTGGTAAAGTTGAGAAGATAGCAAGAAAACCATCGGTTACACATGAGATGATGAGTAAAATGGATGAGCGAAGGAAATGGAAGAATGTCAACAATGAAGAAGGCAGGAGGAAATACAGGAAACTGAGGAATGTATTGAAAAGAGCCACGGACAGGGCCAAAAAAGAACATCCTGATAAGATATGTAATGAGATTATAGAATTTCAAAGAACAGGACGTTATGATTT
>NW_019733335.1:26908-29241 GCF_002891405.2 Cryptotermes secundus
ATTATTATTATTATTATTATTATTTTTATTATTAAAAGTAAAAACATAAAGGTATCCCTGTAACATGCCATGGAGGCTCATAGGGTTGTGAGATGTTGAGGTCCCCACATTTTCTAGACAATCGGCTCATAGATGGCGGCAAGGTTGTCAGCCCCATTTACGCCCAAGAACTTTCCAAGAATATTCCTGGTACTCACTTCTGTTAGAGACTGAGTCTACCCCAGAGCCATAATGCGGTTGGAAGGATTAGGTCAATTGAAAAAAATCCAATGACCTCATCTGGACTTGAACCCGCTATCTTTCGGCTTGTAGCATAGTGCCTCAACAAACTACGCTACCGCATCAACTATTATTATCACCATAATTCCTCCTCAACATATCAGAGACTTAACTTTTTCGACGTCCACTCCTCGAGTAGGGATTATCCCTGTGCTAAATGAGATTTTGCTGTTAATGTTCTTTGCGGGCTCTTTCACGTATTTGATTCTTAATTGTACTCAGGACGAATATATGTGTACATATTTTTCTCGCTGTACAATGGCTGGCGAAGTTGTATTTATTGAATATCTATTATTGTCTGCGTTGCCTTGTATTTTCTTAGAATATCTAGATGTGTGTGCTTGTTAGCGTTCATCATTGTGCATGCTTATTTTATGAATGACCTTTGGACTGTCATGTAAGCACGCTAATAATACGGAACTGAACTGAATTATTCCAGAATATGTTTCCACTTGAACAGTGACCTACGCAACAACATTTACCGCTGTCTCTCTGAGTTACAGTGCTACTTGGACCAGACGAATCGAAGGTTAAACTGTAGGATAGTCATGTGATAGCTATGCTACTCGAGCATCCCGATGACAAGTAACTCGTCAACGAGGTCGTCCAGAGGATCCAGAAATTCTACTTCGGGGACGAACGAATTACTTACGCTCCAGATTCCGGTATAACTGATGTAAGTGATTTTAGTCTTCATTCACTTACGTCATACCCTTGTTGTAGACCAGTCCAGTTTGTGTACTGCTGTACGAGTATGTGGGCGTCAAATTTGCTCTCATAAACACAAACTGAGAGTGCCTGAGAACAATGTGCCGAGGAAAATAATCTGGACACAAAGGGACGAAGTGGAGGAAATAATGAAAAGTTTCATAAATTGTATTACTTGTCATTATCATTTCGTGATTAAATATAGAGAAATGAGATAGGTGGAACATGTAGCACGTATAGGGGCGATGAGAGAACGTCCATTCCGTCAGAAAGCCTCAATGGAAGAGATCATTTCGGGAAATCGGAGTGCATAACAATAAAATGAATCTTATAAGGATGTGTACTGGATTCAACTGGCTCAAGATACGGTCCATTGACCTGCTTGTGTATACAGGCTAATCAACCACGGCGATGTACGAGAACTTATTGAGCAACCGAATTGAAACTAGCGCCTCAAGGATTTATGTTCCGCCAGCTATTGCCAGCCACGGTGTGTCCCAGAAACGTGTTCCAGGTAACTGCATAGGAATTACTATACTTCATTTAAATTTAAAGAACAAAACACGTACAATTATAATACCCCTAGAGAAGTCGGTTCCGATACATTTTCTGTACCATAAGTACAATACTGCGAGTAAGAAGCTGGGATCCGAACCATATGTCACATCAAAACACTAATGTGTTGGCCCTGCGGTATCAGAGTCAGAGTCAGAGTCACGTTGCAACTGACGGTCAGTCAGTCTGTCGGTCTTGGTGTCGAGCCCCAGCTGGGGCTCATGACCAGATATTTCTTTTCAATGAAAGTTACCGTCCTGTCCATGTGTAGCGCCCTCTCTGACGAGAGGTCGGGTCTGTCATCTGTCAGTCAGTCTGTATTAAGTCTATTGTCTGTATTTACATACATTTACAAATACACACTTAATCCTTACTTCTATGTACAATATATACACAGCCTCTGTCAGTCCAGGCTAGGTACAGCAGATTATGCTCTTTATATATGTATATATATATTTCCTAGTAGTATTAGCTACCACGGCAGTCTAGTCATTTGAACGGTCGTATGCCTGACCGCCGCCAATTTTAAGCCTCTTATACTTTCTGTGCCGGGCTTCGCCTTGTCCGATGTTGCGAACATTCTCATTATCATGATTTTGTATGACTTCTGCTTGTTGCCTGCATAATTTTGTTATAAAGTCATATACGTATGGGATTTTGAATGCCATGTGCAAATCGCGGACCGGTGTGCGCCTTGGAAAATTGCCAATCGTGCGGAGAACCTTGTTTTGCAGGCGCTGCAATTTCACTAGATGAGTGTCTGCCGCAAACTCCCAGGCGGGACTAGCATA
>NW_019733335.1:29687-60809 GCF_002891405.2 Cryptotermes secundus
ACAGTTGCGGGGTTTCACACTTTATAACCCTAATCGCATTAATCTGTTAACACTGTTGCGGGGTTTCACGATTTATAACCTTATGCGCAAATCAGTTCACTCTGTGTTCAGTAGTATACACGTTTAGAGTAGGGGAGCTATGTATCACAGTATCACACGCTCCCAATTACACAATTACACACACGTCCGGTTCTTCTTTCCGCGACGGCTGCTATATTCCAACTGTAGTCGGCTGACTGGAGAACTGTTGATAACACGCTCGGTGACTGTTACTTTATAACTCGACTCGGCGACTGTTACTTTATAACTCGGAACTGTCTTCGGCGATGGCCAGGTTACAACTGACTCGCAGCCGCTGTGCAGCTCAATTATATAGCTGCAGTGCTGCCTGTTGCGTTCCACGTCACAGCAGGAAGTTGATTACGGGTACGTAACGTTGCGCGTCACGTCACCGCGGAGGGGCGGGAGGGAGCGCTACGTTACCGCCACGCGCCTGTGGCCTGAGTTGCCACGTTGCTGCTTAGTAGGGAGGGGTCAACGTGTCACACTGCTCCCTCCTTAAGGCTGTTCGTCCCGAATAGCTTAACGGTGCACCCCCGGTCCTTTTCCGTCCCGTAGCTGTGCTTGCAGTGTCTCCTGTTGTTTCGGCTACTCTTCTGGCAGCGACTATTCTTCGTCCGTTACATCCGTTCCCCTATTAAGACAAAGCTCGTCTCGAGCGGTTTCCTTTCAGCTCGCCAGAAGATCCAGTCCTGTCCCATTCATTCATCACGTTCATTCTTCCTTGGGAGGCCGGTACTTCTACACTACCGGTTCCTCCTCTGCTTGAAGTCTTCTTTTCCGTTTTGGAGGCGGTCGACACTTCCACAGTGTCCAGTCCTTCTTCATTTCTTTCTTCGGATGTTCCTTATGTCGACGTAACAGCTCTTGATGCGTTGTTTGTACTCGCTGACGTCGTTGTCCCTCCTGGACTCCCCACTTCTTGCTGGCGCGAGACCGTGGCTCCAAGTCCTTTCTCCAGTATCCGAAGTTTCCCTGGGGAGTTTCCTTCTTGAAGTCATTTCCCCAACATCGTGCCACTGTCGCTCGACGGGATATCTTCCTGCAGATGGCAGCCAACTTTATCCGGGACGCATGATCTCCTCGGGTCCAAGATTTCCTGAAGATGTTTCTCCGGCGCCATGGCACTCTTGCACGGCGGGACACCTTCCTGCTGACGACGGCCAATTTGTTCTGGGGTCCGCAATTTTCCCGTGTCGGATTCTTCTTATTTCGTCGATTGCGGTCCCTGCGCTTTTCTTCTTCGGTTCTCCGACCGGCATTACTTCGGCGTCTTCTACGGGTACCTCTCGTAATTCTGCCGCCTCAGGTTTCCTGTTCGCTGAGGCCGGCTCTTCATCTTCTGGACGTTCCTCCACTTCTTGGCAGGCCATCTTCTCTCCGACCGATATCACTATGGGGACCTCTTCTTGTTGTGCCGTCATTGCTGGGGTTGTTCTCGTCTCTGCGGAAGTTTTTTCTCGCCAGGCGGCCACTTCTTCTCGCCAGGCTTTCGAGTCGGCGTCCGCCTTTTCTCGCCAGGCCCTCATCTCTTTCAACATTTCTTCTTTGTCGGTTTTCATGCTGGCTTCCATTCTAGCCAGCATTTCCATCAACTGCTGCATCTCCATCTTGTAGCAGTAGAAGTCTGTGAGGCGTAGTTAAGCTCGTAAAATTTCTGACACCAAATTATCACGTGTCTTGAGTTCGAATCTCGTCGGTCAGGTGTGTAAGTCCAAATCCCACTTCTGACACCAATGTAACGTGTTTGCTGGTTACTGAGGACGCCGTAGAGATCGTTAATTGGTTTATTTAACAATCTACAAGTAACGGCTACAATTGCTTATCACACAGTTGCGGGGTTTCACACTTTATAGCCCTAGTCGCATTAATTTGTTAACACTGTTGCGGGGTTTCACGATTTATAACCCTATGCGCAAAGCAGTTCACACTGTGTTCAGTAGTATACACGTTTACAGTAGGGGAGCTATGTATCACTGTATCACACGCTCCCAATTACACAATTACACACACGTCCGCTTCTTCTTTCCGCGACGGCTGCTATATTCCAACTGTGGTCGGCTGACTGGAGAACTGTTGATAACACGCTCGGCGACTGTTACTTTATAACTCGACTCGGCGACTGTTACTTTATAACTCGGAACTGTCTTCGGCGATGGCCAGGTTACAACTGACTCGCAGCCGCTGTGCAGCTCACTTATATAGCTGCAGTGCTGCCTGTTGCGTTCCAAGTCACAGCAGGAAATTGATTACGGGAACGTAGCGTTGCGCGCTACGTTACCGCCACGCGCCTGTGGCCTGAGTTGCCACGTTGCTGCTTGGTAGGGAGGGGTGAACGTGTCACACTATACATGTTGAAAAGAGTGGGGGAAACGAGAGAACCTTGTGGCACCCCTGCTTGCATTTCCCTTGGCGTTGACATTTCGCCTTCAACAGAGACCCTGAATGTACGTTTAGAGAGAAAAGACGCAATAAGCTTGGTCAAAGAGTTGGTGAATTCCAATTTTGATAATTTAAACAGCAATTCTGAGTGCCACGTGGTATCGAAGGCTTTTTCGATGTCCAAGAACACTGCAGCCGTAGACATTTTATTGTTAAAATTAAGGGTCACGTGGTCCGCCAGCCTCATACATTGCAATGTCGTGCAGTGACGTGCACGAAAACCAAACTGACTTGCGTTGAGCAGGTCTCTTTCTTCAATATGTTTATGGAGGAATTTCAAAATTGCTTTTTCGAATAGTTTTCCTGTCGTGGACAGGAGGCTGATCGGACGTAAATTTTGAGGAAATTTCGGGTCTTTACCCGGTTTAGGTAAAGTTATTATTTTTGCTTCCTTCCAAGTATTTGGAAAGTGAGAGAGCCGAAAACAGTGATTGAATAAGTGAGTTAGGTGAACCAATGGTCTCCTTGGAAGGTGCCTGAGGCATTCATTTGGGATGCCGTCAATTCCACAGGCCTTTTTTAATTTCAGGGATTTTATTAATTTCTGAACGTCACATGGTCTGATCCTTAGAGGGGGGTTTTCATCCACGGCTTCCAGCAGAGCTTGAACTCTAGCCTCCACCCGCTCTTCATGGTTTTCATCGCACAAGTCATGTGGCGTAAACTGAATTTCCAAACAGTCGGCAATTTTGTTGGCTTTTTCAAAAGGATAAAATTTTAAACCAGAAGAACCATGAATAGCAGTTGGTGCCCTTGGTCCGTCTCTCTGAAGGAGAGATTTCGCAATGGGCCATATACACTGAGGTGTGACTTCAGTGTTACTTATTTTTGTTTCCCACCGTTCAAGTGCCTTTTTACGGGTCATTCGCCTGATTGATTTGGTGACCCAATTGACTGCCGTTTTACACGCTGGATCCCTGGTTTCTTGCCACAGTTTTCGTAGCCTCTGCTTGTATTTAATCAAACGATCTAGACCAGGAAGATCGTTGTTTATGTCCGAAAGGGTAACTTTACTTGTCGACAGCCTATATGCCGAAGCAATAGAGGCTGCAAAGTCGCGTGCCGCTTTATCGGCTTCTACCCCCGAATTAATTTCTAGTTTAGGTGATATTAATTCAGAAGCGAGGCTTTGAAACCGCTCCCAATCTGTAAATTTTTCAATGGGTTCCGAAAGATTCCTAATTTTAACGTGATCCAGTATGTGGAATACTATTGGTAGGTGATCTGAGTCCAAAATATCAGAGACGATGACCTCTGACACTCTGATATTTTGGTGAACCACAATGTCTAGCACGTCACCATTTCCCGCAGGGGAATAATGAGTGGGGCACTGTGGTGCTGAAATTTCGAAATCTCTCCTATCAAATAAATCAACGAGTTTCAAGCCTGAGGGGTTTGAAACTCTGCTATTCCAGAAGGGGTTCTTAGCATTCAAATCACCTGCCAAAATAGACTTACGTCTGAAGCTTAAGAGCTCAGTGATGTCAGCATCACTCCAAGCTTTGCTTGGAGATTTGTAAACAGCTGCAAGCAGCACTTCGCTATTTCCAATTGGTATGCAGACCCCTGTCGCTTCTACTGAAACAAGGGGTGGTAGGTCTACATGGTTATGGGGAATGCCTTTTCTTACTGCAACGGCAGTTCCGCCTTTTCTGCCCGACTGGCGGTCGATTCTATAAAAGTGGTAATTTGGAATAAAGAACCTCTCATGAGGTTTCAGATGTGTCTCTGAAAACAGGGCCACATCTACGTGTAGGTCTTGCAGCTGTTTATTGAGCTCATAGCGCTGCCTCCCAATGCCATTCGCATTAAATGCTATGACTTTGAGGGGCCTATGAACTCTAGTGGCCATTCTGTTTCATAAGGTTTAGAACAATTTTCGTAATGGCCATTATTTTGTCCTCCTCGGACACTGCACCACTGACCTCTGTCATAATCTGCTGTACTACAGTCACTACTCTCAGCATATTGTCGAGAGACTGACCGTTTACATTAGTAGCCTGACCTGACTGACCTGTTTCTGTCTGTAGTGCAGGGGCCGGTACCGAATGCTTCTTCGTTGTGGCTGGAGCCACCGGAACATGGCTTCCCTGAGGGCGCTGATTCTGCTCCGCCGCACTGCCTCGGAGTGCCGCCGCGAAGGAGACACCTGGAGTTACGGTGGCTGAAGAGAACACCCTCCCTGTAGATTTGGACGTTCTCTGAGCCTTCCTTCTCTGTTGCACCTCTTTGGCATGATTGCAACCCCGATAATTGGCGGGATGGGGCTTTTCTCCCTCCGCCAACCGGCAGTTGCAGCATACTGGGGTGGAGGCAGAGTTCTCCTTCTCTGGGCATTCCTTGTGTAAGTGGCCACCTCCGCACCACAAACAACGTGGGGGCTGTTTGCAGTTAGCCCAAACGTGGCCGAACTGCTGGCAGTTGTAACATTGTATGAACCCGCTCTGTGCTCTGTACGCCTCTACCTTGATGGCTATGTGGCAGAGGTTAGTCAGGCGGAAGACTTCTTGGGATTTCTCCGTCCTAGGAAGTGTGATAAGGAACAAGGGAAGGTAGATGTTATCTGTTCCTTCTGGAGGAGTCCGACGACTGGTCATTTGTTTGACGCTAATGACGTCAAACCCCAGACTCATCAGTCCATCAGAGATATCTTCCGCTGGAGTGTTGTGTGGAAGGTGACGGATTACTGCTTTGATTGGTTTCTCAGACTTGGGAAAGAATGTAAAGTACGATAGATTGGTACTTTCTAGGAAAGTTTTGATGGCTGAGAAGTCCGCCATTTCCTTCGTGACAATTCTGGTCCCGCTCCTGGTGTTGCGGAACTCAAAATTGCCCGTGACCAGTTCTTTGACCTTCCTCTGCAACTGCATCAGGTTTGTCGTGGAGGTTAGTACAATTGGAGGCAGCCTAACTGGCTTGTCCGATGGTTGCTGCTCTCCCGGCTTGCTGGTTGACTCTTCCACGTCCATACCTGACGTCCTCAGGGGCGCAAAGAAGTTCTTAGTTTCAACTTCATTCTTTGATTTTAATCTAGGATCCCGGGGACTAGGTGATGGCTTCGGTTTCTTAGATTATTCTCCCGAGGAGTTTCACTTTCGTCTCCTTTGTTCGCGAAAATCCTCGGCTGAATCTTCTTTTCCTTCCAGCAGGAGAGACTCTCGCATCTCCCTGTGGATGGCAGCACAGAGGCGCAGCATGGCTGTAAAGAGGGTCTTGCCCTCGAGGTGTTTACACAGCACTGTCCTCTCTGCCTCGGATTTTGATATGAGTTTGTTCCATATTACGCCGTTTCCGTTTGTTGAGGGCGATGTATGGATAAGCTGCCCAATGGTTTGTAATCCTTTCCCTAGTAATTCGATGTCTTCCTGGCAGTCAGGATTACTGATTCTCAAGTTCTCGTGTTTCCTGTCAAACGAAGCCACGATTGCATTCCACCGTTTCGCACGATGTCGGCTCCGCCATTTTGTCCGTTGCAGACGGGACGGCCACCGCCACCGATGCACTAGCCACGCACTATGCACTGGTAGCAGAATAGTAACTAGGTGGCTGCAGACGAACACATTCAAGTTTATGGTCACCTGGGAACGCTCAAACTCCTTCCGTAAACGTCTCCCGAACCAATCTCAATCCTACTCAAACAGACAATCTCTCACAAGGTATGTAGCAGTAATAAAGTACACCTAAACAAACAGACAATCTCTTCAAGTCCCATCCGAAGAACTATCCTGATCGAATGTCTGATCTCTGATCTCAAGCTTTCCTCTGACTTTACAGATAATTCTGACCTGGCCCTGCGGTATGTGCACTTTCACTGATATATACACATGAGGACAGTACAAGCGAATTCCGGTCGCGGCGCCACTAGCGAATATGCAGCGACACTCGACCGCGATTAGTGCCTTGGAAACCGGAGAGTTAGAGCAGGAGGGAACAGTTCCGTCAACGAACCGGCCTCGTTCGAACAGCCGTCAAATGTTTGTGATTAAAATAGGGGTATGTTAAATGGATATGAAAACAAAATCAATATGCATTTCAACCAACCGAAGAAGAACACATAACATCCCCAGCGAAAAAAATAAATGCGCATAAAAAAGATTATGGTCTTCTAGGTTTGTGACAACGTGAATACCAACGTTTCGACGAAGCACGATGCCTACATATTTAGAAATGAAGTGGGGGTAGGAATAAGATCAGGTCACATATGCAGCTCAAGTCAATGTCAAACTGAATGTCACAATGCGAATGAAGTTCGGTCGGTCTGTCTTCCGGTCATTTAATCCATCTTGGTGTCAAGCTTGCCTGGGACTCATGATTAGATATGAGTCTTAGTTCTTGATAACAGAAATCTTAGTTGTCTTGGGGCGCCCTTTCTAATGAGAAGACGTTTCTGCCGGTTAAAAATCTTACTATTGCCCTTACATATTTGTATACACATTTACAGATAAACACTATACACGTTACATCAGGCCTGCCGAACTTCAAAACACTGAAACCAACACTGCACCGCCAGGACTTACCCGCAGGCCGAATAAAGAATAAGTATATATGTATGGAGCTGCATAACTGTGCACTTCTCCGAATATAATTAGAATGATCAAGTCAAGGGGGATGAGATGGCATGTAGAACGACGGGGGGAGAAGACGAATGCATAGAGGTTATTGATTCGCTGTACGCTGTTCCTCTCATTTTACCTCACCTTAACACCTTTATTCCGATAGGCAGTACCACGTAGTTCCATACTTTTATAATTAATTTACTAGGCGTCATGTAAAATCAACAGAAAAATTAAACTGAAAATTTAGGAAGCGATTTTAGTATTTTCTTAAACAAGATAAGTACGTCGCCTTTCTCTTTAGCAGGATGAATGCGCTAAGACGCATTTTGGGGAACTGCAACACACTATCGGGTCAGTACAATAGATAATAAACCACTATCGGAGACTCTTCTCTTCACTGTTCAGCTTCAATCGATGCGAACACGCACCCAATTGCCAATAATCTTGACCCACAATGAACCCGAGAATATTCAACTGAACTCACACTCACTCCTCTAACCGACCATCAATTGATGTGATGCGATCATCAATGAGCTCCACCGATGAACCCAACCGCTCCCGAACTTACACTGATGAATCGGCGGAACGCGAGGCAGGTGCTCACACATTCATAGGACATAGGGGAGACAGAGAGATCCGACTGGTCCGAGACAATAGGAACGGTAAACAGAAGATCTAAGAGCAAGAAATGGGGGTGTCAGAACATTAACGCCCAAAAAGAGGACCATGCATTCCCTGTTCATTGTTCCTATTGGCACGGACCGGCCTCCTTTCCTATCTCCTCCCTCAGTGAAATTTGTTACCAGCCCCAATAAACTGAACGCATTATGAACACCCTCAATTCGGCCTTGAAGATGGAGGCAACATGGTCGTCCGAAAGGTGATATCCACCTACAAAATTAAACAGTGTAACAATCCAGATGCCACAATCTCAACAAGCAGAATCGTGAAAAAAAGCGGAAACGTGTGAGTATACTATTCCAGCTGAGAATTTGTCAACTCATTCTCATGGAAGCATGACTGTATACTATTCCAGCTGAGAAACTGTCAGCACATTCTCATGGGAGGCGTGTGCTTATACTATTCCAACTGAGAATCTGTCAACACGTTCTCATGGGAGGTGTGTGCGTGTACTATTCCAGCTGAGAATCTGTCAGCACATTCTCATGGGAGGCGTATGGGTATACTAGTCCAGCTGAGAATCTGTCAACACATCCTCATGGGAGGCGTGTGCGTCTACTATTCCAGCTGAGAATCTGGCAACACATTCTCGCGGGAGGCGTGTGCGTATAATATTCCAGCTGAGAATCTGTCAACACATCCCCTCGGGAGGAGTGCCCATACTAGTCCAGCTGAGAATCTGTTCACACATGCTCTCGGGAGGCGTGTGCCCGTACTATTCCAGGTGAGAATCTGTCAACAAGTCCTCTGTGGAGACGTGTGCATATACTGTAATATGTATCTGTACCGCTTGCAGCTCTAGTGCTTGTCGGAGGGCCTCGTTTACCTTCTTCTCACCTCCTAGCAGCAACTGGATCTTTATATCGGCATCTCGTATTCCGTATACAAGGCTGTTGCTGCCTCTCTTCCTATGTAGTCTGCAGGTAAATTGGGGTAGGCACGATGGGAAAGCAGTTCAATGGCCGGGGCAAAGTCTTGCAGGGATTCTCCAGGTTTCTGGGTCCTTGTTCTTAATTGGCAGCTGCAAAGTGTTGGTCACCGAAACGGTCCTCTAGTTCCTGAAGCGTTTCCTCATAAGTTGTATTTGTCGGAATGCCAGGTAGCACTTCTGCCGCCCGGCCCTTCAGAGCGGTGATGAGGTATGTTAATTTTTCCCTGTCCGTCCATTGGTTGTGTTCTGCTACGGTCTCGAATTGTCGCCGGAACACTCTCCACGTCGAATTTCCGGCTGAGCCGTTCTCGCAACGATTTTTGACTATTTCCCCGCTCGGCCTTCGTCTGTCTCGTCTCGTCCAACCGTGCCCGGAACTCGCATTTGGCCTCCTCAATTGCTGCGCAGGTTTCATTGTAGTTTTTCGTTAAGTCTTCTTGGAATTGTGTTGTTCGCGCGCAGAGGGACACTTCAATCTTCTCAGTTAGCTCCGACTGCAGAATCCGTTTGCAGTGTTCGAAGATCGCAAAACTGTTTTCAATTCTATGTTGGATTATCTCTTCCAACTCTGACCGCATACATTGCATTTCCGCCTTCATTTCTTCCTTGTCGGCCTTCCTATCGGCCGCCGCCTTTTCTTGGTAGGAGTCTAATTTGGCCAGCATGATGTCTGCTTTATCTTGGTTGGCCCTCATCACTTTCAGCATATCCTCTTTGTCTTTCTTCCAATTTTCTTGCATGGCCTTCATTTCTTCCTGATGGGTTCGGAACATTTCTTGCATCTGCACGCGGTAGGTATCTGATCTTACTTGGTTTGCCCGAATCTCCTTCAGCATTTCTTCCTTGTCGGCTTTTCTATTGGCCTCCGTCGTTTCGTGTTTCTCTCTGATTTCCTTCAGTAGAAGTTCCATCATTTGTTGCATCTCCATTTTGTAGCAGTAAAATTCTCTGAGGCGTATTTAAGCTCGTAAAATTTCTGACACCAAATTGTCACGAGTCTTGAGTTCGAAGCTCGTTGGTCACGTGTGTAAGTCCAAATCCCACTTCTGACACCAATGTAATGTGTTTCGTTACTGAATACGCCGTAGAGATCGTTAATTGGTTTATTGAACAATCTACAAGTAACGGCTACAATTACTTATCACACAGTTGCGGGGTTTCACACTTTATAACCCTAATCGCATTAATCTGTTACCACTGTTGGGGGTTTCACGATTTATAACCCTATGCGTAAATCAGCTCACTCTGTCTTCAGTAGTCTACACGTTTACAGTAGGCGAGCTATGTATCACACACTCCCAATTACACAATCACACACACGTACGGTTCTTCTTATCGCGACGTCTGCTATACTCCAACTGTAGTCGGCTGACTGGAGAACTGTTGATAACACACTCGCTCGACTACTACTGAACTCGGCGACTGCTGCTATATGTCAACTCGACTCGTCGACTGTTACGTTACAACTGACTCGTAGCTGCTGTACGGTTCCCTTATATAGCCGCAGTGGTGCCTGTTGCGTGCCACGTCACAGTAGGAAGCGGTGCCGCTTCACCGTGTTTGCGTATAGCCTAGCAACGCTGTTACCTCGCGCCGTCTTACGTCAGCAGCGCGTTGCGCCTTACGTTACCGTGCGGAGGGGGAGGGGAGCGCTGACTCATCCGCCACGTCACTGTGACCTGAGTTGCCACGTTGCTGCTGGGTAGATTGTGGTTCTCCGTTGCGCAACATGTCACAATACTATTCCAGTTGATACTCTGGCCAGACAGATTTTGCCGGAAAATTATTCCTAAAAATTTAATCCATTACAACTTAAAGCGAAAGGATTTCGCCATTTTGGGAGCTATAGTATGCCATCGCCTATTATTATTATTATTATTATTAAATGTAAAGTAAATGGCACCACTCGAAGTTTTAATATTGAATTCTCCCAACATAGAAATGTTAAAGGAACACATCCATTATCAGTTTTATTCTGACGCCTGACGGAGTTACCACTCTCGCTCGCCAGTAGCCACGTGCTATCCATGTCACCTGAGGAGCGGCTACAGATCGCGTATGATGAGTTGCAGACAAGCTGGACACTTGCTGCCCTTGAAAATGTAGCTAGACGCAGTTCGCTTGTTAGCAAACAGTCGTATGTCAAGCTGAGGGATCTGATGGAAACTATGTCTAGAGATGGATTCAAGACGAGCCAAGCCACCTGGTGATATGTTATCCTATCATTATCAGTCTTCACTTCAAAATACTGGAAACGACCTACGACCTTACTGATCCGGAGAGTTTTCCCATGTGCTAATGATCAACGACCACGGACGACCCAGACAACGAATCGCCAGGTCGCACCCAAAGTCCCAGCTATGAGCTCAGTGAAGAGTAATGTCGTAGGTGTGTTGCAGGTCCCAAGAGAATGTGGAAGCCACGGCGTCACAACCCGCTGCAATACTGCGAATGGAAGTAGAAGCTGTTTGGAGCATTCTGACTCGAGTACTTGCTCTGGACGGTCAAACTGGGAAATTAGTCGTGTGGTAGAGAGTAACTCACCTTGGAATAGCAACCTATTCGTAGTTTCCAAAAATGCAGCCGCAACTAAATGGTTTCCTAGGAATGATAAGATATTACCGGAGATTCATTCCAAGATTTAGCAAAGCGGCCGCACCCCTGCATGCCTTATTTAAGAATGATACAGGTTTCGAGGGGACCGCTGATCAGGAGAACGCACTTTTAAATCTGAAAGCAAAATTAACCTTGCAACATATATTACAGTATCCTAATTTTCCAAAGAGTTTATCCTCACTACAGATGCAAGCAACCAGGGACTAGGGCAGTACTATCCCAAGGCGAAATTGGCAAAAATTGCCAATAGCATACGACAGTAAAAACTCAAATAAAACAGAAAAGAATTATACCACAAGAGAGAAACACTTACTCGCAATAGTATGGGGAGTGAAACACTTTAGACCATATTTGTACCAGAGGAAATTCAAAATTGGTAGCGACCATAAGCCGCTAACTTAGATTATGAATGTTGAGGATCCAGGATCCAGAACGCTTAGAGGGCGGATTAAACTATAAGAGTACGACTATGAAATAATGTATAAAAATGTATCTCTCAATACCAACGCGGAAGGGTTAAGCAGGATTAACACGTTCACGTAAGGAAAATACTCAGAATTCTGTGGAAGGTATAGGGGAATACAAGAGAAAGCATGACGCTCTCCTAGGAGGCCATAGAGGTGTGGGGATTTGTCGTTACTCCAATGACAACCCTCTTCTTCGAAAAGTTTGTAGATCCTGAAAAGGACCGTTGGCTGCTGGGATGTTTGGCTGGTGAACAAGTGCGGCGCGCGCCTGTAGAAATGAGATGTCGGCTACTGTGTGTTGACTAATGTTGCGGCAGCTAAGTTAGTAGTCTGGCCGCCGAGCGTGATTGCTGGATGAAGCCAGGTTGCGGAGCACGGTCGCTGGAATGGCGGCGACAGCGCCAGTTGCCCAGTGAGTCGGACATGACCGCCGGAGAGTAGAGGCAGCCATGCGTGGCGCAGTGAAATGCCGATGACCCAAAAGACCGATCGCTCTGGACGAAGTGTGATAGCTGACTGACTGATTCTGACTTGCTAGCGTTGTGCTTCGCCTTTTATAAAATGCTTGGCGGAGGAGCGAAATTTGCAGAGCGCTGATTGGTCAGCGAAATTGAGGTGTGGAAATTTGCAGTGCGAGCTTGTATAAATATGCTATGTAGGATGTTCCCACAGAGGCATGAATAAGACATATCTGTCAATCAAAGCAAAATGCACTTAGCCAAATATGAAGCTGGACATTGAAAACTATGTAAAGAAGTGTAAAAATTGTCAAGTGAATAAAATCTTAAGTACCAAAAGGAAAGTACCAATGGAAATTACCACCACCGCAGATCATCCCTTCGAAAAAGTGTTGCCTAGATATCATAGGCCCATTACCCGAAACAATTGACGGAAATAAATACGTACCTATGTTTCAGGATGATCTCAGCAATCGAGTGCCCTCAACTCCGGTTTCACAGCAGGACGCAGAAACAGTAGCTAGGGAATTCGTAGTAAATGTTATCTTGAAAATGTTGTACTGAAGCAAGTGCTGACCGACCAAGGAGCAAACTTTCCGAGCGACCTATTCAAAAATGTTTGTAAGCTACTGCGAATCAAGAAACTCCAGACCACCGAATTTAGACCAGAATCGAATAGAGGACTAGAACGATGCCACAGAGTCCTAGCAGAATACTTGAGCCACTATGTTAATGAAGACCAAACCAATTGGGACTAATGTGTTCCGTTCTCTATCTACGTATAAAAGACTACGGTATATACTACTACCGGGTATATGCCATTCGAGCTTGTGTATGGTTTTAGGTCGACCTGACCTTTCATGAAACTCTCAGCCAGCAATACAGTTATGCTGATTATGTCCTAGAATTGAAGAGTAGATTACAGATGGCACATGAGTTAGCAAGAGGAAAACTGCTAATGGCCAAAGAAAAGAGAAAAGAATACTGTGACACAAAGATAGAAGAATTTAAATTAAACATAGGGGATAAGGTCCTACTATATGACGAGACTGTACGACGAGGAAGGTCTAGAAAATTAAGTAGTCAATAGATAGGACCATATGAAGTCCTCAGAATACGCAAAGTAAATGAAACCATAAAATGTGGACGCAGAGTACAAGAGGTACATGTTAACAGATTGAAACCTTTTTACATCTAGGGGAAAGATTATAATTCATGTTGAAAATTCTTTTCAGAAAATGATCACATTGATGAGCATACTGCTTTGGCTAGGGACAAACCCAGACTTAACGCAGGCAATAGGAAAATGTGGCTATAGGTTGAAGAAATATGATGAAGCAACGGGAATATATTATGAGCGCAAAGGGCAGGTAAATTTATGTAGCACTGAATGGGAAGTAGTAGTGTACATTGACTTAAACAGAATCAGTAGTCAGTCCCTTGAAACTGAGCAATACAGAAAGCAAGGGACAGCCGTCCAAAATTGGACAGATTGTTACCATTTTCCTGAGATTGCAAGGAACAAAACAGCAACAGATTAAGAAAACTGAAAAACTTCACAATAGATTACAACATTCGCTGTTAACAAAGGAACACACATCACGAAATGCGGTTTACACAGAAAATAAGAAAAACGACCCCGTAGTGAACGAACCACACACAAGTTTTATTAGGACAAATAAGATGAATTATCTTAACAAGTTTTAGCGAGTGTAAATTTATCATAGTTGACAAATACGGAATTTTTAAATACTTTTTAAATGGTTGGTGAAAACATATGAAGGCAGGCAATGCAATAGATTGACGTAGTTGGGACACCTGATGATGGCACTGTGTTGCCGAAACACGTTGTGAAGTGACAGGTGAAATTGTGTGCACTACAAGACGGCCACTGTATACAAAATGGATGAAAATCAGTGCAACAGAACGCTAAAATATAACATTACTTTAAAATAGATATTTCTAATCGCAAGTTACGAAAAACGCGAAAACGTAGATGAGTTTTCTATTTTATTGGAGAAATTAGCTATGTTTTGCTCTGTACCTTAGATATGTAACCGCATCATGCAGGAACCGCAGCAATGTTGTTGATTTACATTCTTAATTATAATGTACTACAAGTAAACGAACTGTATTACTGTTAACAAAAGATGAAACACAATTGACCACAGCACCAGCAGGCGCCAAGGACATCTGGTCTTTCTGACGGACAAGTGGCTGCAGGACACTGGCAAACCCAAAACGGAGCAGGAATTATCCCGCTGGGTTTTCTGGGAATTTAAATGCTTAACTTTGGTGGTACGAGTCTTTGAAAATTTGAGACTTGACAATACGAGTCTCAATAATTTTTGGAGGGGCATACCGAGCGATCGTTAGCGTACCTTCATTTATTTGAGAGCTGTCAGAAGGACCGCGTTGTACTTAGGCCCAAATTTACATGGATCTTGTTAGGGATTGGCTGAATGCAAATGAGAGTAACACACAAATTTTAGGTTCAGCCAATCAGCAAAATTTCAGAGAAGAGGAAACCGGGCGTTCCCGGAACCGTCAAGACTTCTGCCTCTCCGGAGGAGTCAGCTGCCTAACGGGAGTAACAGGAGTCAGTCTTCTAAAGGACTAACTGGAGTCAGTCTTCTTAGTGAGTAACAGGAGTGAGTCTTCAAAGTGAGTGACAGGAGTAACTTCCCGGACGTTAAATCGGTGTTGGCCGGGTCAGGTACACAAATTGTTACAGCCTTGTAATGTGTAATTCTAGTTCACATCTACAATAAAGGGCAACAGTGTTGGTGAAGTGTGTGTTTTAAGCGTTCTCTCTCTCCTTGTGTGAGCAAGGCCCAGAAGTCGTCCTGAGACAGAATCTTGTCCTACCGTCGGAGCAGCCGAAACCCCAAACGCCCGCCTATCCAAGTCCCACCTTTGCTTTCCCCGTTCCAAATTCGTGGATTTCACCCAAGTCCACTTGCGCCCATATAAATTCACTTACCCTGAATCAGACAGCAACAAGGAAGCGGCTGATGAAAGTGGAGACCAACGCAAGGGCACTAAGAGGACAGTTATAAGTGGTGACAAACGTGTGGGGCTCGAAGCCTCACTGAGTGGGACAGTTATAAGTGGCGCCAAACACAGAGGCTACACAGAATACTGAGTGGGTCGGTTATAGATAATGAGGATGCCAAATACTACAACGATCAAATAAGATATTTTGAGGAAAATTCACATGACATTACAAGGTTATTAAAGCAGCAAATAATTGTACTAAAATCTACACTGGGAACAATGAATAGTACCTTAACCGATATGGAGTAAAATCAGGAAAATGTGAAAAATGGACTGACGCAGATTAAGAGTTTTCTAGAGGCACTTACATCAGAAAATCAACATAAATTTAATACATTAACAGCCGAAGTCCCGATAGAATCATATTGCCAAGATAAGAGAGGCAATTGACACATTACAACATTACCCAGACATTGTGCTCGAGAGCATCACGAATGTCAGGAAAGGGGATTTTAGCACCACAAATTGTATCTCCAAAATTAATCATGGACACCTTAATCTAGAGTTTTCCATCATTTCCTAAGGATATCCTTCCACCTTTCACTTTGAGCAAGTACTTGATAAATTTATTGTACAAAGTTTGTGACACTCATGTATATATAAATGAAGGAATATTGGGTTATATTATCATCCTTCCCCTAATTGGTTTAAGGTTTATAAGAGCGGCCTCCATAGTCTATGGGGTAAAGTTCCCACCTCATGACTCAAGGTACGCGGGTTCAAACCCGGCGGAGGTCGTGGAATTTTTAATGGCGGAAAAATTCAGGGAACAAATCCTCCGGGTGGGACTTTAAGCCATGGGTCCAGTTTCGTAGACTTACGGCACGTAAAAGATCCTCATGTCTCTAGGAGACCTCTGAGCAACATTAGGCAAAGTTTCTCGCCCAAGTAGTTTCCAATTCCTCCGGTAGATGGGGAAGTATCGGGTACCACTGCCAGAGAGGTGGCCGACCTCGCTGGCAAGACGGAGCTGATAGAGAGCACCAGTACTGGCAGGGCATGGCGACTGGTAGAATATCAAAAGGGGACTTACAAACTACTAGTCGCAGTGCATTGGGAAACCCATCCCCTCTACAAATAATAATAATAATAATAATAAAGGTTTATAAAATGATACCTGTGACAATAGTGTTGAGAAATAGTAAAGTTGCATATATAGAGACTGGTGAACCAAATTTATGTGTAGATAAGATCAGGCAATGTTATTTTAAAATTAGTAATGAGGAATTAAATAAATGTAAAATGATAGATTCCCAGTCTAGGATATGCAAACAGACATGTCCATTATTGTCAAGCCACTTACCAGAGGCATGTGTTGTTAAATTGTTACAACAAAGGAAGGAAATTCCAAGAAACTCTGATACCAGGTTAGTCCAGATTAGATACACAATTTGGAGCAGTGTGACAATAATGAATGGATATATTTTGCAGGTGAGAGTGTAACTATTGTGTATGAACCATGACCCTGAAGACGTTACACTTACAGACGTAGGCAAAATATCTTTGAACACAGGTTGTAAAGGGTATATTTCATTTGCACACTTAGAGACAAAAGTTAAAGTAAAGACAAAAGAGGTAAAAGGAGAAGATTTGATCTCTCAAATACCAATAAATAAAGTTAGTTTAGAAGAATTATGGAGTCACCCAAGGTCAGTACAACATCCATTAACCTTGATTTCAAGCATGTTGCTTCACATTTAGATGATCTCAAACATGCTAGTTACAAGATATCAGAATTGGAAAGGGAAATATAGGAACAAGAATGGGAAAACCATCAGACGATAATACACACCACATACTCCGCTATGGTGTATATTTTACTCAGCTAAATAGTTGTGTATGCATTGTATAGACTGTACAGGTACTTACATTATCATTTTGCAAGAGGAACTAGAGCTTTAACAGCACCTTCTAAAGAAATTCAGACCCCTGGAAGAACAGAAGGTAATGGAAACACAGTTAACACAAACATCAAGACTAGTAATGAAAGTTTGTCCATAGAACAAGGAGAAACACCACTACAGAGTTCGTACCAATTGATGGAGGATGAGGCGGGACCCAACAGGTCCTTCCGGACCCGTGCAGCAAAATCATACCTTCAGGCCCAAATAAGGTGTAAATTCGACCGTATTCTAATGTGTGAGGTGTTGTATATGCTAATGATATCGGGTGACTGAAACAATAAATTAAAATAATGTATGAATGAAATAGCAAAACTTGTGGCACGGATGGTACCACGAGAAAATATTGTAACTTGGACTTTCACTGATGTTGATTTGGTTTCTCAAAAGTTATTTCGCCCTGTATCCCGAGGCCAAAGGCCAAGGTAGTACGTGCTTGCTTTCATAAACACAGTACCCTACATCGTAAATGTTCAAGACCAATGTACAATTAGGTCAAGATCTATACAGTATCCTCGAGCATGGTCGATGTCATCGCAAGGGGACAGTTCAGTAGAGATTTCTGGGAGAAACAACCCCTAAGACCACTATATAAACTAAATTTATACAGTTGTAAACAGCTCTCTGACCAGTCATTACGAGTGTGTACGTGAGGACTTCGTACTGTTTAGAGGCTGGCTTTTGCCATTGGCCTTGTGCGATATACCTGTCTTCTATTTTGTACGTTTATAACTTGTGTAAAATAAAACCATTGTTTTGAGCAAGCTCTGTTACCGGTCATCTCCATCCATCAAGGCAATGCAATTACAGCTCTTGCTTGGCTACTACTTCCTTTATCTCCCTGAATTCGTGGGGTTCAACAAATAAAACAGTCACTGAGGCTCTATAGGCTATATGCTTCGTACTTATAAATGTTGCTTTCCATTCAAACATACGTTTTATTGATGGTGAGCACTGCGTTATTAATAATCGTATGCCCGTTGAGAAACGAAAGGCACAAAATATACCCTCTTAATACCAAATGACATAAGAAAACAAATAATAATGCGATGAATGCTAATTTTGAACTCTTTCTAACTATTACTTCATAACGTATGGGAATGCATCTCATCAATTTTTTACTTCAGGAACCTAAGAATTAAATCCAAGGAGCCATGAAGGTTTGATTTGTAATGTAGTTCAGAAATCGTTCTTAAAAATGTGAAGGAAGCCACTTAAATGAACATTGTAATAACGCTTTACAGCAGAATATAATCCTGTTTTTAGGAGAGGTCTCTCATTTGTATTTCTGCTATACGGTACCAGCCAGAACTGCTGGTTAATAATGTGTTTCCTCTTAAAGAAGCTTAAATATGAGTTTTCTATTTGCAACAACAAATAATATATACAGGAGCAAATGGGGATGGATTCAATGTTCATATTTGCAGTTGCGAACGGTGTATTCACAATTAATTGTATACAGCGAGTCTCCTTGGTCATTCTTTAGTCGTATATGTACTAATAATGGCAGTCCTATAAGAACTTCGTTTTGTAATGCGGAACAGAATCGTGACAAAACCCCCATACGAAGCGCGTGCAATTGACAAATATAACAGCCGTTAGTACCTGATCCTAACACTTTTGAAGGTGAAAGTGCTATGGCAAAATTGAAAATGTATAAATCGCCAAGTAGTGATAAAATTCTGGCAGAGATTATTCAAGCAGGAGGCGAAATATTACGTTCAAAGATCAAAAATCCAATTACTTCTACTTGGCGTAAGGAAAAATTACCTGATCAGTGGAAGGAGTCTATTATTGTACCAGTTCACAAGAACGGTGATGAAACTGACTTTAGTAATTATCGGGGGATATCATTGCTATCAACTCCATACTAAATTTTATCCAATATTCTTCTTCCAAGGTTAAGTCCATATATAGATGAAATTATTGGGGACCATCAGTGTGGGTTTCGACGTAACAGATCAAGTACAAATTAGATCTTTTGCATTTGTCAGATATTGGCGAAAAAATGGTAGTACAATAAGCTATTGCTAATAAGCTACATCAGCTATTCATAGACTTCAAGAAAGCGTATGATTCAGTTAGGAGGGAAGTATTGTACAATATTCTGATAGAGTTTGGGATACACATGGAACTAGTTAAGCTGACTAAAAAGTGTTTAAACGAAACGTATAGTAAAAGTCCATATAGTTAAACAATTGCCTGATAAATTTCTTATCCAGTATGGTCTAAAACAAGGAGATACTTCAGCACCACTGATTTTCAACTTTGCTTCAGATTATGTCATTAGGAATCTCCAGGAAAACCAGGTGGGACTAAAATTAAACGGGACGCATCCGCTCTTGGTCTATGCTAATGATCATGAATCTACGGGGGTTCATATATTTGGGAATGACTATAATGACTATAACAAATCAAATCCTGATTCAGGAGGAAATTAAGAGGAGATTGTACTCGGGTAATTATTGTTACCATTCAGTCCAGAACTTTTGTCTTCCCGTCTGCTGTCTAAAGACATAAAAATCATAATATATACGAAATTATAATTTTGCCTGTGGTTCTGTATGGGTGTGAAGCTTGGTCTCAAACATTGAAGAAGGAACATAGACCGAGGGTGTTTGAGAACAGGTTGTTGAGGAGAATATTTGGACTAAGGGGAGATGAAGTGACGGGAGATAGGAGAAGACTACGTAAAAAACGTCATAACTTAAATTCTTCACCAAATATAATTATGATGACGAAGTCATCGAGGATGTGTTGGGCAGAGCATGTAGAACGAATGGGTGAAGAGGAATGCATATAGATATTGGTGGATGAGACGGTATGGTCTGGATCGATCCGGCTCAGGATAGGGAAGAGTGGTGGGCTCCTGTGACCGCCGTAATAAACCTTCGGATTCCATAAAATGCTGGCAAATTCTTGAGTGGCCTCACAATTAGCGGCTTCTCAGAAAGGGCTCAGCTCCATGAGTGAGTGAGTCATTCAGTCAGTGAAATCTGGTTGGTGGATTAGTGAGTTAGTCAGAGAACTGCTGCTTTTCTGTGGTTTTGAGCTCTTGCTGTTTGAAGCTAGTAGATGACGCCGGTGACCGTTCGGGAACCCAGAGGAAGGGGGGTGTCCGCAGTTGGTTGCCGCTATCAAGTAACGGCTATAGCAGAGCATGAAGACTTTACGTGTGCTGTAGTTAAGGTAATCTTTGGTTTGTGTAACTCAGTGCAACTGTAGTAGTTATTTGTAGTTACGTTGTTAGTATTCAATAAATCCTTTAACAATTCAAATCCCTTTTAAACTCTCTCCATTACGTGACAGTATCTAAAAGAAAAACTTCCTTTTCAATTCGAACACAAATGCCGATCGCTCACCAAGGACGTCTGGTCCATATGCAGCGAACTGTTAGAATGGCTTTTCCGTGTTGACGAGAACACATGAATTAGATGCCTAACCTAGAAATATTTAGAATCTGCTGACAAATTGTAATTAGTCTGGGGTTTATTAATGCTATAATTTCCACAGTTCAGACTTTATGTAATCAGTACAAACTGCATCCGAATACAAACAAAGAAGGAGACACTTTTGTTGCAGAGAGCTCAGTAGAGTAAGAAGTCGAAAAGTTCCGCTCTTGAAAGTTAACACATCACAATTTCCGACACTGCATTCTCAAGGAGATTGGAATGTGTCACCAGGTCTTCTTTTCGCAGAAGAATGGAAGTTTCCATGGACACGGGATGTCCTTCAAACCGCCGTTCCGATGGATTGATCCACAGTTCTCATTACCTCCTGCGTTGTCGGGCTGTTTGAGAGATGCCCAGCGAGCGAACCCCATGCTGCTCAAAGGCTTTCCTGCAGAAAAGTCTCAAGTATATGAGAACAACTGGGAAGCTATGCTCAGAAGTACCGATATGACCGGAACAAGTGTGTTGCAGTTTGCACACCTCATTCTGTTCAATGTGCCTTTATATCAGATTCAAACCTAGTGTTTCTAAGGAAAACATTCACATTGCATTGGGTCAGAAAATGTTTCGTGTTTTATTTCTTTAACATTGTGTCTAGTATGGTTTCAAATACTCCTTATATTTTAATGGCGTACAATTTTATTTGTCAATGAGGCTTTCATTATATCAGCAAGTCTCACTTTGAATTTTGTGTAAAATGTGGATTTTAATAAACCAAAGTGAACCAAAATTAATTTCGATCCAGACCTGTTGACAGGCACGACTCCCTGCATTGACGTCTGACAGGATACCAATGTAGGAATGAATTCTGTGCCGCAGTACACAGTGGTAATTTCTTAGTGTATCTGAAGCTTCATTTCTTGTAACGACAAAGAGACTCGCCATCACCAAAATGTTATATTATATCGATTCATAATGAAATGGACCCTGGCTGTTTGTTCCTTGGATCAAGTGGTGCTTCAAATAAAAACCTCATCTATGTCTTGAGGAAATTTACGCGTTAAACGTATGAAATTAAAATTTGAAATTTACTTAAAATAATTTCTCTAATTTCAGTTACACCGCAATAATATATTCCTTGGGGGGTGTCATTCTGGACGAGATGCAATATATGAGAATAAAAGAAGCATAAAATTAGACGGGGGTTAGTGTTGTTGATTCTCCAACTTAATCCCCATTGTCCAGAAGTGAGTAACACTCGACCAGATTAGTAGCCAGACTGTACCTTTCTGTACGGTGTGCTGAGTTGTAATAAATCCAGACGTAAACTTAATGATGAGGAAACAACTGCTGTTCTCGTCATTTTGAGGTTATAGAAAGCTGCCGTGTGTTCAGGAAAGAAACAAATCATATTTCTGGATGCAATGAGATTTGAAATTTGTCAACCAAAATATCCTTGCCATTCGTCCTTCGTTTCATCTTGCAGTAAGCTGCACCGTATGCACTCTTAGAGCTGGAGTTCAGAAATTGAGCACATAATTCTAATTCTGCTAATTATCTCTGTCAACAGCCCTTAGTGTTCGGTTTACCAAAATTATCGTGAGCAGCAGACTTAAATTATAGTTGGTCATAATAAAATATTTACATTTTTCTTTGCTTAATATTGTGCTGGAAATTATAAATAAATATTTATAATTCCTCCTTATGTCTGAATGACATTTGCTTATTTCAGGACGCTGGTTTCCGAATGTAATTCACGAACTGCTGATTAAAACTCGGAAACAGCGGGGACTGGTACCACTGAGGGTGAGGAAACTGTACAATTTTAAGGCTGCATTACCTATAGTGCAATTTCTTCAATACAACCTATGCATTAACTTGTGAGGCATTTGGGTATTTCAGGCTAAGTAAATCAAAATTAAGGACCGAAATATTCAATGTACAAAGAATGTATAAATCCATGGGAGTTTTTAGGAAGACGTTCTTTGGATGGTACTGAGTACTCGGCGTCGTGTAGGGAACGTGCTAAGTGCAGAGAATTTGACTATGGTACAACATGGACAGCAATCTGAGGAGGTTCCCGAGCACGTCTAGACACTGTAGAGAAGAAATGAATGCCTGCTCTCGCCGGGAATGGAACTTAGATTCTGCAATTTCAAACTAACTTACTTGATCTAAAATTGTACGGATACAAATAGAATGTCTGGGCCAAGTATTTATTTTCGTGTAGAGGAGTGTCTCGTGAAGCAAAAGGACAAGAGGAACAAGAAATGTCGGAATGTTGAAATCAACATAAAGAACTTCTGAAGTCAAGGCTGCCGAATATGCAGACAGAGAATAAGGGAGCTGTCTTACCAAACACGGTGAGGTATTCGCCTTCAACGAATCGGTCGTGGAATCCAACGAAGGCGTAGTCGTTGTGGGTAGCGCCTTTTATATTTCTCGCTCCATCTAAGAAATTTTGCATCACTTTGGACTCGGCTTCAGAATTTATGACAACAAGATATCCGCCCTCCTGCTGGCAGATCCGTCTTGCTTCATCCCAAGTCTTCGGAGTTGTGTGAAACTTATAGTAGCCCACACCGGGGAACAGTTCGTACCCTGGTGGGTGGTAGCCCAGAGGGGGTACGGGGGGAGGTGCTGAAACACAATAATTCAAGAGATCTTTCGACTCGGAGCTATGGAACTCTACTGACGCAGTCGCCATGAGGGAGTTTACAGAGACCGGCGCAGAGTATGAATATGCAGTGTAGGAAGCAGTCTTACTGCAAGAATGCGGATTTCTTGATGATGTGGCCTATTCAAGGGTTTTCCGCGGATTGTCAAACCCTTGTGCTTGAAATCTACTTGTTGTACGGCCGTCGTCATTATCATCCTTACCATCTTGTTCATAATCATCAACATCAAACGATTAGAAGTAGATACTATCTGGGTAATTCTGGATGCATATGTATTCTAATATTCCCGAAAGATATAAGAAGATTAGTCAATGAGTTTCAGAAATTCTCTGTTTGTCGAGTGAATACTCCAAGAAAATACGTCATATCAACCGCCACAAACACGTTTTCTTCTTATGCATCGTGGTCCACTTGAGTTTCTCAAATCGTTTGACATCGTCTGTCTGAATCCAGAAGCCCAAGTTCAATTACAGGAAAAACCACAAAAAGTTTTGTGGTGTAGAGAATGTCACTTGGGAAAGACTGGCGCCAAATATTTCCTGTTATACTTACCAACCGCTGACACTCGCCGGCTGATAAATTTATTGACTTTTTGGACATTATCCGTCGTCCCCAGTCCCCACAAGAAAAGTATCTTTGTCAATTAGACCCAACTAAGTAGGCTTTTACCTGATGGCAGAGACAGAACTCAACCTCTGAAGCGTTGTTCAATTAAAATGCACAAAGATGGATAATGTCCAATGTATTGCTGTACCATCGTCATAAAATTAAATATTTTACTCTCAGATTCAACTGTTATGTGTCGAGAACTTCAATTCAAGATCTGCACTCGGACCCACTGTGAGGCCCAAGAATTGGGGCATCCTATTCCGTACTAGATATCTCTGATAACAACTTAAAGCCTTCCTGAATATTATCTCAGACATGTAAAAAATCTAGCCTGTTATTGAAGCCACAGTCTGAACAGAATGGCTGCCATCACACTGCGTACTAGTCTGTTCCAAATCGACGTGCCATAAGCCGGTCTCACTGTGGTCCGAGCCGGTGTGCCCCTGTTCACCGCCGTGCTCCAGCTTCACCTGAAATCACATCACTTATAGTCATTCGGAATACACACAAAATGTGTACAACTGAACCTCATCCCAGGAATTGCTTTCTCAGTATCAACAAAGAAAAAGAACGAATTCTTATTATGATACGGCAGCCATATTCCTTTCGAGTGCCATTAAACGGAAGTAGGAATATTTCGCGAAAATTAGGGACTCAACTCAGTGCAGGGTGGATTTGTTGGTTCAATAAACACGGTGAGAAAATTTTTTGATTCGTTAAAGGACTGTCTATGCTGGTCAGTTAGCTCTTTATGTTACACTGCAATCAGAAAATTTATGTAGTTAATCAGACCTTAACAAACATTGATTTTTGTTCTGTGAGTGTGCCAGTGTGTCAACCCCAAATTCAGAACCTCGCCACTCCTTCGTCTGAATTACAGCTGTGGTCCGCATGAACGTTCACCTGTGCAACCCAGTGACCAGTTTGGTTCCTGTGACTTGAGAGTGAGAACTTGAGGTTAGAAATGTCAGGTGTCTGGCACTTGTCCGACCTAGAAGCCCGTGCCGCTTTTTGACACTCTGACTGCTGACTGTCACCCTGACACACAGCAGCCGGCAACAGTACTGACAGCAGCAGACAAACTCTGGTAGTTGCCATGGTAACTGAAAAAAAAAGGGAATTAAGTTCTAACCCGCATTCTCCAGTAAAGTTCAAAAGTTGCGAGGAACGTCTTGTATTCAGAAAATACCAAATTTTAAACAATGCAGAGTATCTATGGTTTTAAGATGTTTACTCACACTCTGCATGCAACGTTGCTTTAGTTGATTAGCAAAAATGGCTACGGTTCGCTTCCCGCCCGTCTCTTTTGTCAAATGTGCGGCGTACCCAAGATAACAAAATGAACAATTCCATTAGTATCTCTGAGCTTTAACATACTTTCTTCCTGTTCGAATCTTGAATGAGATGTGCTGATATTTTCATAATTTTCGTCAGTTCTGCTAAGCCAGGAATGGGGAACGTATGCCAGTGGTGCCAAAAGTGTCACGCGATATGCATTTGCTTGGCACGTAAGTCTTGCTGATGCCCTGAAGCATTTTATATTTTAAGGTTTATTTTGCACTAACGATTGTGTGGCACTCGATAGACACTCCACAAAAGAGCGATGAATGAAGATATCTGAATATGCCCAAAGATGTGCTAATTGTTTGTTCCGTATATGAGCTATTAACTGCAAGCCCATCCGGGTAATAGAGCCAGTGGAAAAGGTTCCTTTTTAAAATCACAAAAATGCCTAAAATTCCATGAAATTAATGGGAAACATCAGTTGTAAATTTCTTGGGGTCCAAAGACGGTTTCATGGTGTAGATGCGGATATTTCTCAGATCCACCTTCTGCTGCCAGACCACAGATTTGTATAATGAAATGTGAGTTCGTCAACTTCGCGTGCAGTTTCAGTACTTAGAGACTTGCGTTATTCAATTTGGCGATTTTCACATCTGTAAAGGCATCGTATCTGATTGTAATAATTGCAAAACAAATCTTGATCCCACTGGTGGTCACTATATTCTCCTCAACACCTGTTATTAAGCACCCTCAGTCTGTGTTCCTCCCTTAATGTCAGAGACCAAGTTTCACACCCATACCGAACGACAGGAAAAATTATAGTTTTGTATATTCTAATTTGTATGTTTTTGGACAACAGACGAGAAGAAAGAAGGTTCTGGACTGAGTGGTAGCAAGCATTACCCGAGTTCAGTTCCTCCTCAATCACGTTTTGATTTATTATGGTCGTTTCCAAATATCTGAACTGTGTAACATTTTCAAAACATCTGTTTCCTATCTTTATATCATGATTGCCCTGCATTTTGGTGACAAGACCAACCTTCTAACTTGCGTCAATTAAAGTTAAACAAAGACAGCTATGAATGTTATTAAAGGTGTGAATAGAATAGTGGCTGGCTAGGGGCTGAACTACCCAGTCTGGAATCCCGGCAGTGCAAGATTTTTTCTTTCTTACTGCGTCCAGACAGACTTTGGGGCCCATCCGGCGTCCTATTCAAAGGGTACCACGGAATCTTTCCCAGGGATAAAGTGTTAGGAGCGTGAAGCTTACTACTCACCTCTATCTAGTGCCGAGGTCAAGAAAAGTGGAGCTATACTTTAACTCCCCTTACGTCTTCCAGAACTAGATTTTAACTAAGCACACGAAGAACTTATATGCATGGATTAAATTGGTCATATTACTCAGTTACTTACAAATAAAAATGCAGTGGCTACCGTCACGCAAATAAATCTTTTTGTTATTCCCCTTCCTACATGTTTCGGACAAGATAGGCCATCACTACATGATATACAAACGAAACAGTATTCATGCAAAACTGTAATGCTAGCACGGAAACCGCTCCATTTTTATTTGTAAGCACCACAAACTGTGTGCAACATTTCAAGACTTAAATACTTATTATTACTTACGTAATAATATGAAATTCGAAAATGAATCTGTCACCTAGTAACAGCAAACACAATTACATCTCTGCCCCAATGAGATGCCAGACTTCTAAGCGAAATAAACCTACCTCGTGTGAGAATGATGTTCTATGCCGACAGACCCTGTGCTGCACTGTCAGCAGCGTTGATGTATGCCATAAATATGATTAGATAAGATATATTTTTCCCAGAAATACAGTTGGGGTTAGGTGACTGGGATGGTAACGCAATTCATGAGGTCTGAATCACAGGATCACCAGAACAAAACACGGAGCATTCCTAGCGTTTAGTTGAATGATGAGTGCAGTGGTTATGGGTACGTTATACTAATCCTCCTTTAAGCTTGCACCTCACAGACTATACTCCCGTCGTTATTACTGCTTTATTCTTTTTACTGCTAGTGGGGTGGGACTAAGTCCCTTGTACTGCGGCCACTTCTGGCCTATTTTACCAGCCCCAGATGATAAGTGAGGCTGATTGTGGAGCAATTGGTGGAATGAAGATTGGCAGGGGAAACCGAAGTACTCGGAGAAAACCTACCCCAGAGCCACTTTGGCCATCACAAATCCCAGGATGGAACCCGGGCGGCCGCGGTGGGAAGCCAGCGACTAACCGCTTGAGCTATGGCGCGGCCCTGTTATTCCTTTAACTCCCACTAAAGAACTAAAATCTCCCTGCCCACACACCACTCAGTGTCTACGTCTCCAACTGTAACTAACACTTCTCACTCTGTATGTGACTGCCGAATTTTTTCGGCCTCTCTCATGCACTTTTCTGTCCCCACGGCCGAGACTTCTTTCATAACATTTAGGTGGCTCTTCAAGTTACCAGTCCCTATGCCGAAGGCCATGTTTGGAGCCTGTTCCGCAATATGTTTGACGAGGAGATTGTTATCTTAAACCTTCTTTTCATGTTACAAGGTACAAGTGCAAGTAAATTATGACCCCTCCTGGCATGTTTTGCTCAGCATCAAATCACTGATTTCCCAAAATACCTCCTTAGCAAGATGGAAATTTATACTTAAAGTAAACTGATGATCGCGCCATGGAGAGGATACCAGACTCAAATGTAGCATATGATCCCGTCTCCCTGACCACCACTGTCGTCACAAGCCTAAAGAGGATTGTATAAAATGACAATTAGATGGTCAAGGGATGGCATCACGTCACAGGTGCGACTCACATTCTCATTAGAACAACAAATGGACCTGTCATAGCCATAGTTAAACAATTTTAAACGAGGGAGGTACGGTTACATTTCATATATTACATTCATATATGAATGTCCAAGCAAGGACCGATGTTGAGAAATGGTGTCGACAGTGTGACACATGTGCAGCCAGTCGGGGACCGCGGACCAGGCATCGTGGGCAAATGTACCAGTATAATTTTGGGGCTCCATTCGAGAGAGTAGCCATTGATATCGCAGGGCCCTTCCCACGAAGCGACCAAGGAAACCGATACTTACTGATCGCTATGGACTACTTCACCAAGTGGCTGGAAGTGTACGCCATCCCGAATCAGGAGGCTTCAACAATAGCGGAAGTTCTGATTGCCAACCTCTTCTGCCGTTCGGCATACCTCGGGAGCTGCACAGTGACCAAGGCCGTAACTTCGAGTCTCATCTACTGAAAGAAGTTTTGCAATGCCTGGGAGTGAGCAAGACGCGCACCACACCCCTGCACCCGCAGTCGGATGGCATGGTGGAACACTACGTCAAGACCATCGAGGAGTACTTGCGGAAGGTCGTCTCATTGCACCAAAGGGACTGGGATGAGAGGTTACCCCTCTTTCTCCTAGCTTACAGGGCATCCACTCACGACACTACGGGCCTGACGCCTGCTGGTCTAGTGTTCGGACGAGAACTACGGCTACCCTGCGACCTGCTGTTTGGAGTACCCCCAGACAAAGAACAACCCACAACCGACTATGCAGCAGACTTGGTGGATCATCTGCACGACATTCACAATTATGCCCGGCAACACCTGAAGCTTGCCAGTGACCGGGTGAAAACTCGGTACGATAAACTGGCCAACTCCGCAGGTTACGACGAAGGCGACAGAGTTTGGCTCTATCGCCCAACCCGCAGAAAAGGGAAATCGCCGAAACTACAAGCATCATGGGAAGGTCTTTACAAAGTAGTGACCCGGATAAATGATGTGGTTTACCGAATCCAGAAGACCCAGGTCGAGGATGTTGGTTGTACACCTCGACCGGCTCGCGTCTTATCATGGAGCTGCTCGAGATGGGCAACCATAAAAAGGGGGAGGATGTAACAGACGAAGAAAAGTAGCTGCAAGAAGAGTAGCCGAAACAACAGGAGACACCGCAAGCACAGCTACAGGATGGAAAAGGAACGGGGGTGCACCGTTAGGCTAATCGAGACAAACAGCCTTAAGGAGGGAGCAGTGTGACATGTTGACCCCTACCTCCTCAGCTGCACGTACCGGTAACATAGCGCTCGCGTAACAGGTAAGTAATCACCGCGCAACTCTCCCCGCGGTGACGTCACGAGCGGAACCGAAGTGAGCCGAGCGGAGCCGACGTTAGCCGAGTCCCCGCAACCTTGAAGCTATGCAAAGCGAATCAACAGCGGTGACGTCACCGAGGTATATCGCGGTTGCTAGGCAGCAGTCTACAACTCCGGACAGCGTGGCTAGCAACACGGCACCAGACGACAATGGTCCAGACCGAGGCTATGTAAGGAGCAGCGAAGGCTATTCACAGTCAGTCCTGGAGCTACCTCCGAGTGAGTCCTCGAGCTACCTCCGAGTTAGTTCCGAGTTAGCCAGCAACCAGTCAGTTGTATTGTGGCATTTGGAGTATAGTATTTTTGATACTGCAGATAGCAGTAATTGTGAATCTGTAATTTGGGTGATTGTAGGTGCGAATGTGAAATAAAATTCGCTATATCAAATACGGCGTGAAGTTATAAGTCGCGTTATACACCCAATACGCGACAATTGGTGTCAGAAGTCGGATCAGTGTCTAAACACGAGACAACTGGTGTCAGAAGTGGGATTTGGACTTACACACGTGACCAACGAGATTCGAACTCGAAACACGTTACATTGGTGTCAGAATTTTTACGAACTTAAACACGCCTGACAAATAATTGGATTATTGTGCATCGAGTAGTTTACTGCTTCAAAATTGAGGAGCAAGATATGCAACAAATAATCGACATGCTGGCTAGGATGGACGCCAGCATGAAAACCGAGAAGGAACAAATGCTGAGAGAGATTAGGGCAAACCAAGTAAAAGCAGATGCCGACCGAGAGCGAATGGAGACCACTTTCCTATCGAAATTAGAATCCAATCAAGAAAAAGCAAATAGCATGCTGACGAAATTAGACGCCGACTTCAAAGCCTGGCAGGAAGAGACGTTGGCCTGCCCAGTGGACACGATACCTGCGACGGCACAACAAGAAGAGGTTCCCATGGTGATACCGGTCGGAGTGACGATGGCCTACCAAGAAATGGAGGCACGCCCAGAAGAAGAGCCGACTTCAGCTAACAGGAAACCTGAGGCGGCAGAACTATCAGAGGTACCCGTACAGGACGACGCCGAAGTAATGCCGGTCGGAGAACCGAAGAAGAAAAGGCGTCGGGACTGGCATTGACGAAATATGAAGAACCCGACACGGAAAAATTGCGGACCCCAGAATAAATTGGCCGTCGTCCACAGGAAGGTGTCCCGCCGCGCAACAGTGGCATGGCGCAAACGCAACACCTTCAAGAAATCTACGACCCAAGGAAATTGTGGCCCATGGCACGAATTGGCTGCCGACAGCAATTTGAATAGTCGTGCAGGTGCGACACGGCGCAAGGGAGATCCCGTAAGGAGATGCTCAACGAGGGTCAATGCTGAGAAAAAAGCCGGGAAAGGAAGGACGGGAACCGTGACAGGACAGACGTCCGGGAGGCGGCGTCAGCCACAACGGAAATGCAGCAAGTGCATAAGAAAAGAGGACGTGGAGGAACTACTACACCTGAGGGGGAAGACCGGCAACGTGATCTTCAGTGGAAGGTTCGCGACACACGTAGTCGGTACTGCCAACGGGTTACGGAAAATAAGGAAGTGGACATTATGGAGGGGTCGACCCCCTCCAAAACGAAAAAAGAAGCAAGGCATGGAAGAGGAGCCGGAAAAATAGAAGAACCAGCCTCCCCAGAGAGAGTGAATGTGCCATGGGAAAAAGCAATGGATGAATGTGATCTTCTGGCGAGCTGAAAGGAAACCGCTCGAGATGAGCTTTGTCTTAAGAGGGGAGCGGATGTAACGGACGAAGAATAGTCGCTGCAAGAAGAGTAGCCGAAACAACAGGAGACACGGAAAGCACAGCA